>NW_018226147.1:113277-114264 GCF_001263595.1 Phalaenopsis equestris | reverse complement strand
AATACCTAAATTCATGCCAAGAAGCCACCTCAGCCCAAATTGAGCTGAGAGCTCCTCTGCTTAACACCTAAGCAGTGGGGCTAACCCTTCAATTGGCCACCCAAGCTTCCCCTTGGCTAATTTCTATAAAATGCCCCTTCACGGCCATGAATAGGGTGGGTAAGAAAAATTTTTCACCAAGGCCTCCCAAACTCCTCAGAGAGCTTCTCTAAGAGTCCCTTAGCACATTACAATCCATTTCCCTCTCCCAATTCCACCACAGAAATCCAATTTTGAGTTTGAAATCATGCCCGAAACCAGGACAAACTTCAATCTGAACCTACACAGTACCAAACTTCAAACAAATTGGCTCTACACCTTCACAACAGTGAAGGAAGCCAAACCCCCATCAATTCCCCCTCTGAAATAGCCTCTACCATAGCTCTCAACCAACACCCAAAATCGGCTGTGGTCGAAATCTTTCATAGGCCTTACACCAGAGCCAGAGGCTTCATCCCTAAGCTCTTTGGGACCCAACAAAGGTGTGAAGAATCTCTGATTGAGGCCAAACCTCTCAGAGCAAAGGTATAACCTCACTCACTCACCCGAGCCTTCGCGAGCTCTCCATTCCTCATCATTATATAACATACTATGATGGCTTGATTTCATAGTATGTTTACCATATAGATGTGTTCGTCTCTTCAAGACGAACAATTTAAAAACAAATCATCAAAATCCATTAAGAAATGAGAGAGATATTGAGGTTTTAAGTTGGACGGCTCTCGGTTAAGGCCATCGGGGACGATGAACGGATGACGTCCATTCTCGCGTGTATTGAATGAATGGCGGATATCAAGCCGGATGATCCTCCGAAAAGATATGGCGGGCGGCGTGGTAGTTGACTTAGAAGGCGGCGTCAAATAAAAGCACGCCGCGTGGCTGTTCAACGGATCCGATGATCCAGTCAGCCCATGATTTGAATAAATAAATAGGGGTATTTAATAAATT
>NW_018226147.1:111097-112500 GCF_001263595.1 Phalaenopsis equestris | reverse complement strand
TTTTTCCAAGGTCTAAAAATAAAGATATCTATTTTTAAACCTTAAAATGATTTTTAAGGCTTAAAAATAGAATTTTTACGAAAATAATTTAAAAAAATCAAATAAAAATCAGAAAAATACAAATTAAATTTATCTGGGTTCTCTAACCTCAGAGAGATTTTCCAAAAATAAAAAACCTTTTTTTCAACACTTAAAATATTTTATTTTTATTAACGTCCCCAAATCTTCAATTAATTTTAATAAATCATGAAAAATTTAAAAAATTATGAAATTTTGAGCAAATGACTTTCTGGTCTAGGGCTAGCTTACAAAAAAATTTCAAGTGATTATGAATTGTCTTGATCATCTTTGGGAATTTTCTTTGAAGATGCATATTTTTGCATAAAAATAATTATATGAATTAAATTAAATTGTGAAAATTCACATTTTCTCCTCTGATGTCTTAATTGACCTATCAGTAAGTTTAAATAAAAATTTCAATGTCATTTGACTTAAATTTGACAAATTATGAAAGTTTGGACCCTTAATGGCAAAATTGTAATTTTGGATATTTGGCCTTAATGAACATTTAGGCTTAACCAAAATGTGAAATGAGTAATTTCTGATATTAATTAACTCATTTGATGATTTGCAATAAAAAATGGGCTTAATTGGTAGAAACCCACTTCACTTTACTAAATTACAAGATAAAAGAATAATTCCCATAATTATCAAAATTTTGGAAACTCATTAGCATAAAATGACTTTTGAATTTAGGGGTATAACTTTGGAAATCAATGATTTCATCAATGATTTCACCCCGCAAAATTATGTTTAAATGATCTTGATACCCTTATTTGATAATCAAAATCTTGATAATGATCACTTGATAATGATCACTTAAAGTTTTAAATTTTTCAAAATTAATACACACACTTAATACATTCACTTAGGTCTTAAAGACTTAGTGGTGAACTTAAGTTGAAATCAACTTGTGAAAAGAGGATTAGAAAAGTAAACATAATTAAACTTCTTTTAAACACCACAAGTCCAATTAGGACTAAAATTTGGCTAAGTGTTCTTAATAACACTAGATTGCCCCCTTTAGGGTCTTCACCAACATAATCTTCAAATTAAAAGACAAATGACGTTCACCCTATTCTTAGGGACAATCAAGACATCAATATTCACTGAGCATAAGGATATTCAGGATGAATTATTAAATAACATAATAAAGTTTAAATGAACCTAATGCCTTTTACCAGACATTAAGAAGGTTGCATGAACCTGCTCCCTACTCTTAACCTGGTAAATACCTTAGGGATCTATTAAACTCAATATGTTTTACTTAATAATATTATCCTTAAAATTTAAGGACCCCCAATACACAATATAGAGAGGAAGGTTTCCAAAACTTTACTTTT
>NW_018226147.1:104996-109884 GCF_001263595.1 Phalaenopsis equestris | reverse complement strand
CTAAGATGTAATTAACTATAGGGGCTTGCCCTTATAGGAAGCTTTTCCCGAACCCAGCATAATATAAACCCTATTTAATTCCTTATATTAAATAAGGGAACTTGTCGGTCAATACATTGTTTTTGCAGACCAAAATGGATGTCATAATTTTCTTTAGTTTATTTGATCGAGTCTCACCCTCAATTCTTGTGTTCATCCTTTGGGATAGATACAGGATTTGAGATAAAGCGCTCTTTCATCTAAACTATGAAAATTATGGGGTAAGTTTGACTTCATCTTTTTCAAAACTAAATTTTTTTAAAAATTTCCTTCCGAAGCGGGCAACGAGATTTCAATTCCGATGACCAACAGCTTCTTATTGGCAAACCCCACACCAAAAATAGTGCCGACAACCATATTGTGACTCATTTTGGATGCCCAATATTGAGGTCCTAACCTAGCCAAGGGCTAGGGGTTTGGGTCCACCCAAATGAGCTTTCCAAAAGGGGTTAGGAGATCAAATCACGGGGTCCTAGGGTTTGGGTGTGTGAGAAAATGTAGTGTGTGCAAGTAGCCTAACCAAGAGCAGATCACCTAGGGTTAGTCCTAAGGCTTAACCATTCTTATGGGAAACTCCTCTTGAGGTCCCTCATATTGACCCCACCTACTAAGTGCTAGAGGTTAGGACCAACATGTGGAACTTCAAGTTGAGTAAAGAAGAGTTTAGAATTTCTAATAGCGAGGGTTCCTTTTCTAGTCCTCCAGGAATAGACAACAGGAAAGTCCTATGGCTAGACCCTAGGCTACTAAAGAGGAAAAACTAGATCTCAACCAAAAGTGAGGTAAAAAAATGTACCCCCAATTGGTGTGGTGTGCTGGGCAAGCAGACCACACGTATTAGCGTTGACCGATGAGATCAACAACACCAACACAAACTTCCAAGTCAACAGACCTGAAACAAAGAGCAGAATTGAGTAATAGTTATTTCTACTAGGGAATTGACAGGTGAAGACTTCATTAAAATTGAGGATTTGGAACTCTCACTGGGGGTTAGAAGGAAAGGAGTTCCAAAAATAACCACGACAGTCACAATGAAGATACAATTTCAATTTGATTGTTAGAAAACTTTGATTTTGATTGTAATAGTTTGGGTGGATGGGAATTGAACTTTCAGTATCAACCCTAGAAAGAGAATTAGATTCCTTAATCCATTTAAGGTGGTCTCAAACCGATCTTAAAAAATGATAATAGGATGCCTTACTCCATTTAAAGTGATCTCATACCTATCTCCAAAGAAAATGTATGGAGAATTGGAAGCCTTACTCCATTTAAGGTGGCCTCATACCGATCTCGAAGATTTGAGAATAGGATGCCTTACTCCTCCATTTAAGGTGGTCTCCATTTAAGGTGGTTTTAAACATATCTCAAAGAAATTGTGTAGAGAATTGGATGCCTTACTCCAATTAAGGTGGTTTCATACCAATCTTGAAATATGAGAATAGGATGCCTTACTCCATTTAAGGTGGTCTTATACCTATCTCAAAAAATAAGAATAGGATGCCTTACTCAATTTAAGGTGGTCTTATACCTATCTCAAAGAAATTGTGTAAAAAATTAGAGGCCTTGCTCCACTTAAGGTGGTCTCATACCGATCTCAAAAGATGGGAATAGGATGCCTTACTCCATTTAATGTGCTATTATACCTATCTCGAAGGATGAGAATATAATGTCTTACTCCGTTTAAGGTGGTCCTATACCTATCTCAAAGAAATTGGGTAGAGAATCAGATGTCTTACACAATTTAAGGAGGCTTTATACCAATCTTAAAAAAAATTAAGAATAATGTGCCTTACTTCATTTAAGGTGGTCTTAAACCTATCTTGAAGAAATTGTGTAGAGAATCAGTAAAGAAGGTATAATACTACATGGATTAAGGCATCCTACAAGGATTAAGGCATCCTACAAGTTGATCATTTAAGAATAATGCTCCTTCCTTCCTTAAGATTGGTATAAAGCCTCCTTAAATTGTATATAAGGAAGTAAGGCATATTATAAGGAAGTAAGGCATATAAATGGTAAATCATATATAATGTGAAGTCTTCACTTGCACAAATAAAATAATATAAGGAAGGAGCATTATTTGGCTGCCTACAAGTTGATCATTTAAAGTAGTACAAAAGCTCCAAAGGAGGGGTCCCTAAACAAAAGGAGGAAGACCAATCCTCAAAATTGCTTACAAGAGAGTAAAAAAGCTAAATAAAGAGAATAAGAGAGTAAAAAAGCTAAATAAAGAGAAAAAGGGAGAAGCCCTAGGACACTAAATCTCTTTTAGTTGACTAGTCTTGAATTTGAGGTGAGGAGTCTTCAGCTTGTCACCATGGCGTAAAAGGGCAAGAGAGGTAGGAGGTCTTGTATCAACAAAAATGGAGTTTGCATAGATTCCTTGTCTGACCAACCAATTAGCAGGTTGGTTTCCTTCTCTGTATATGAAAGACATTTGGACTTTGAACTTCTTGTAAAGTTTGTCAGTTTTCTGCTTCCATTGCATATGATGCCAAGAGGATAGCTGATCAGTGGTAAGCAAGGTGATCAGCTGTAAAGAGTCTACCTCAATCCACACTTTCTGCCATGTTACTTTCTGTGCAAATCTAAGGGCCCAGTAAACAGCAATGAGCTCATCTTCAAGAGCATCATTGGCCACTATAGGAGCATGAAAGAATAACAGACAGTTGCTAGAGGAATTTTTGAAACCCCCCACCCCTGCACCCCATTTAGAGAAGCTACCATCAGTGTTAATTTTCATGGTTTGAAAATCAGGAGGTTGCCAAGTGACAGTCTCAATTATTTTGTGACTATTGATGGCACTGGTCTGAGACAGAGTTATGCTTGGGAAGTTCTTAAGCTGGATTAGCTTAGTTAAATAAGAAACACAGTTTCTAGTCACCTTTGTGTGTTGAGTAATTTTATCTTCATGTTTGTTGTTGTTCCTACACATCCACAAGAACCAAGCCACAATGAAGGGGATAGACTCCCCTTGTTTACTTTTCCAGCTATGCCAACCAGCTTTAAGACTAGACCAGTCCTTATCCAAGTTCTCACCTTTAATCTTAGTAAGGAGTTCTTTCCACACATCTTGAGCAAACTCACAATTTAAAAATAGGTGGTTATTATTCTCTTCAGATTTCAGACAGAGATAGCTTCTAGAGGGTCCTCTTAATCCCTTAAGTTTAAGAATATCATCAGTTGGCAGGAGGTTGTTGAAGAATCTCCAACAGAAGAAGGATATGGAAGGGGATAGAAATCTGTTCCAAATGGCTTCACCCCAATTGACCTTATCCCATTCACTTAAATTAGCATATATAGCTTTAGTCAAGCTTTGGTTAGTGTAGCTGTGACATATGATCCTATCTTTTTTGCCATTATCAAACACAGTCTTAGTGACTTGAGATAGGTGAGGCTCCTGTAGAATGGATTGGAGCTTAGGAACATCCCACGAGTCCCCATCCCAGAGGTCACAGACTGAGAGTTGAGGGTTAAAGTCTGAAGGGGAGGGCCCAAGCCAGTCATTTGGGCACCAGTTGTCAAGCCAAAAGCTCACTTTGCCATTCCCCAAATCCCTTGTATACATGTCTTCAGCTATCTCTCTGATTTTCAGCATATTAGTCCAGATTCTGGAGTCCCCCAGCTTCTTGGAAATTAGGGATGGGTGCTGGCTCTTGCATTTAATGCCATACATGAATTTGGCCCACAGGGAAGTTTGTGTTCTGATGTGAATCCACATCTTACAGAAATTTATTTGTGCTACTTGTTGGAGACCCTCGAATCCCAGTCCCCCAGCTGTAATTGGTTTGGCTACCTTCTTCCATGAAGCCTAGTGTAGCTGCTGTCTTTGACCTGCCCATAAGAATATAAGAATCTGTCTGTTGAATGCTCTCTCCAACTGAATTTGGGTGCTTTTCTTGAGCTAGTTGGTTTGGAGAATATAAGAGGGGAAGGTAGTTAAGATGTTTCTAAGGAGAGTAATTCTACCCCCATTAGATAGGAAAGAATGAGACCATCTAGATAGAGTTTTCTGTATTTTTTGCAATACCTCATCAAATTGGGTCATTTTTTATCTCCCCCGTATGAGTTGAACCCCCAAATATTTCACAGGGTCCCTAGCAGTAGAGAAGCCAGTGTAGTTGGAGATCCAATGCTTAATATTGGAAGAAACCCTCTTGTTAAATATAAGTTGTCATTTAGTAGGGCAGAACTCCATCCCAGAGTAATTCTGAAATTGTTGTATACATTTATAAACTTTCTTCACAACAGTCTTTTGGACATTGGGAAATATCATAATATCATTAGTATACATGAGGTGGGGAGTACTGTTGGTTGAGGATGTTCCTGTCAAGCATTCTAGAGAAGTAATCTATAGCAATTATAAAGTTAGTGGGAGAAAGTGGGTCACCTTATTTTAGTCCTCTGGTAGCTGTGAAGGACCCCTTGAGTTGGCCATTGATTAGGATGGAGTGGTTGTTGTTAATAAGCTACACCTTTGGATGAGATTTCTGGTTGAAAACCTCTAGCTGCAAGTATCCCCAAGATGAAATTCCAGTCAATGGTGTCATAAGCCTTCTTGATATCTAATTTGTAAAGTAGGTTACCCCCTCTACAGATTTTATCTAAATCCAGAGTGAGTTCTTGTACCAACAACACATTATCATTAATGGATCTACCTTTAATGAAGGCAGTTTGGTTTGGACAGATAATCTTATCAAGATGTGGTTGAAGACTTCTCACAATGATCTTGCTTATGAGTTTGCTCATGACAGAAGTAAGGCTTATAGGCCTATAGTGTTCCCAAGTCTTCTGTAAATCTCCTTTAGGGGTTAGCACAGGGTTAGCACTACTAAAATAGCTGGGGAGA
>NW_018226147.1:83144-104529 GCF_001263595.1 Phalaenopsis equestris | reverse complement strand
ATTTTTATTTAGATTAGTCTGGGCAGTAAGCAACTCAGTTTCAGTGGCAGAGTTATTCTGAACAGTAACCTCAAGCCTCTCAACCTCTTTCTCAGCAGATAAGACATTGGAAAATACATTTTTAAAAGTTTCCCAACCTCACTTCCTCAATGCTTTGTTGGTTTTCTGATGCAGAAGTCTTAGCTTAATTAAAGGGCCAGTGTGTTCAATTCCCATCCAGTTAGAAGCCACACAATTAATGAAAAGGGGTTGGGTAGACCACATGTTTAGATATCTGAAAGGAGGGTGGAGTGAGGTAGTACTTGGAGAAGTTATGGAGATGAGGAGTGGTCTGTGGTCTGAACCAGTGAGAGTTATGTGGGTAAAAAAAGTAAGGAGGTAATGTTTTTTCCAGTGGTCATTAACTAACTTCCTGTCAAGTCTTTCCCACAGAAGACCCCTCTTCCAAGTGAACCTAGGACCCTGATATCCCAAGTCAAACAAACCAGCCTGCTGAATTTGGTCATTAAAATAAGTCATTTTGGACAGGTTGGGAGGGGAGGTCTCCTCCCTCCAGATTTCTCAGCTGCATTAGTGATACAATTGAAATCTCCACCTACTATCCAAGGAGAATCCATATTAGTGATGATGAGATGTAAGCCCTTCCAAAACTCCTATCTACCAGCTTTCAGACTACAAACATAAATAAAAGTAGCATACTCCAGATGGCCTTGTACAAGCAGTGAAAGGTGTATGACAGTGAAAGGTGTATGAACTGTATTTCTTGAAAGGTGTATGAACTGAGGATATAATGCTCCAGTGTATTTCTGTATTTCTTTCCTACAAAAGAAACAAATTTTATTATTTTTGTTAGCATAGTGAGAAAAACCACAGAATCTTTGAATAATTCTCTATGAGTTATGCTGAACCAAAGGTTCAAGAATATCAGAGCACCACAGTTTGTATTTTTTGTTCAGATAAATCAGTCTTTTTAAAGACTGAGGATGGGCTATGCCCCTAATATTCCAACACAGCATATTAATCATGGGGGGAATTATAATGGGGAGAAGGCTGAGATCTTGATCTGGTCCTTCTTCTAGAAGGAGGAGGTCCCCCCATCTTCAAAGCTTTTGTGAACCCTATATTACCATCCTTAATTTCTGCACTTCAAACTGAACCTTTTTCTTCTTTTTAGATTTTTGTGTTTGCCATTCCTCTTCCATTATGTGTTTCATCTCACCTATAACATTCTTCTGAGGAGAGGAGCTTCTATTACAAGAGTAGTAGTAGTTTTCTGGTTGAACTCCTTGGATTGCACCACCTCATCTAAAGGAACTGATAAAGGTGTTATAATATTTATCTTATTCACCTCCTCCCTTATTTGTCTGGGGGAAGTATTAGTCAGATCTGTGGAGCCAAATGGAGTTGTAGAGCTTCTGGGTGTATCTAGCATGTCCTCCAAATTCCCAGTTGGAGAGGGTTCCACACCAACGGAAGTTTCTGAGGGAATAGGCTGAGTATACCTTTCTTGAGTTACCACAATCTTCTTTGGGGGGGGTGAAGCCTGAAACATCTATCCTTGGTGTGTCCAAACATCCTGCAGTGATGATAGTAGTATGGTTTCTGTTCTAACCTCACTTTTTGCCAGAATCCCTCTTTGTCATTAACAATCCAAATCCTATTGATTTCAGGAAGAGTTAAATCTTTTTCAATGAGAATTCTGGCTAGCTAAAAATTAATTTTAAACACATTATTATGTTTGTGTGATACACTATTGAATTTTAGGTTTCCCTATTGCACTTGCAATATTAAATAAAATATTGAGATTAAAGTACTAAATTGGGAGGCCAGGTAATTTAAACCATATGGGAACTATAGAAGGTTCCTTACTAGGGTCAAAATCAGGATCCCACTTTAGAATTTTCATGGTAGTGCCTCCAATGTGAAGATCTTGTTTTGCAAATAGTCAAGCATAGTTTTCCTCCCCTAAGAGCTGTATAAGAAGATGTCTTCCATCTAGTATTCCACTGCCAATCTCCATTGAATTTTGAAGCAAAGTAATTCCTAACTAATTCCGTTTTGGGGTGGCCAAGAAGAAATTTCCCCACCAAGGTAAATTTTACTTGATCATTTAGGTTATTAATTTCTTGAGGTGAGAAATAAACTGCTTGTTCTCCTTCCTTAGTACCTAAAGGATGAATGCAAGGGTCGTTACCCTTTCCAGCTGCTGTGTCATGGAACTTCTGTGGGAAGACTAAATGTTCAAAATCATTGAGGGAAGCAGTTGATTTATTAACCACCCCTACATAAGTAGCCTTTGCCCATTTAGCCTTTGGCCCATTGAACATCAGTTTCAATATCAATAGGAGTAGCCATATTCCCTAGAAATCACAATCTTAAAGCCACAGTAACAGTAAACCACAAAGAAAAAGTCCAAAGGACTTTATGTGGTATGTACAGGTCAAACCACACTACAAAATTCAAACCAGCAGAGCCCTAAACCAGAAAAGGGAGGGTATCCACCACTGGAGCTAGAGAAAGCTGGGTAAAAACAGAAGAAAATAGTAGAACAGAGGAAGAAGGCCAAAACCCAGAAAAACTCCAATGGAACAGTAAGACCCACCAAAGTCTTAGAAAAAGGAGAGGTAAAAGCACTCCCAAGGTAATAAGAGAAAGAAACCAACTCCCTTGAGAAGAAAGTGGCCAGACATTATTTTAATTTCTTCGCAATCGATATGCTCATTGTAAGGGGAAGGATGCTTTCTTAAATTTGAACTTTCCATCAACAAAAATTTTGTTTAGTTTTCATAATTTTTTTACTTTTGAAACTTCAGTTTTTGTTTTAGTTAACTTTGTCTTTCAACTGCATTTTAAATAGTATTCACTTTAGTAGTTAATATTCAAAATTCTCACTTTATTTTTTTTTTGAAGTTTAAATTATAATTATAATCTTAAGAACTGTTTACAGGAATTTCCAACTTCCCTGTGGGATCAATATCTAGAACTCCATTATAGCCCTTTTTTACTTAAGCGATACATATACTTGCTTTATTTTTAAAGGGGATTTGGTAGTTTAAAAGAGTTTTAAAGATAAGCTACTTTTATTAAAGTTATTTTTTTTGGATTACATTGCATGTTTATTATTATATCTATATTGTGTTTTTTTGTAATATTGAAAAATAATTGCAAAATTAACACACTTAATCTACCCGCATCAAGTTTTTGGCATCGTTGCCAGGGAAGTAATAGAAAGTAATAGTAGTAGTAAGTTATTTTATTTTTTATTTAAAAAAAAGAGTGTTTCTAGTTTAGTTTAAACATTTTCTTGTTTACGTGTGTTTGCTTATTTTAAATTATTTGTTTTGTTTGTTTATGCACAGTTTAAGATATGAAAAGTTAGTACCTTACGGTTCTGAATTAGAATGAACAATTAGAATAATTTGAAAACAACAAAAAGAGATAGATCATATTAGCAAAATGACTTGCAATTTGATCAGAGACCTTTAAGAGATTATGTTAATCTTACAGTAGATAAAATTCATTTGAGTATACAAAACCGTGTTGTAGTTGCCAATTCATTTGAGCTTAAACCAGCTATTATCTAAAATGTTCAAAATAATCAATTTAGGGGAATACCAACTGAAGATCCTAATTTACAACTTGCTAGTTTTCTAAAATTGTGCGCCACATTTAAATATGGTGGAGTGTCAAATGATGACATAAGACTTAGAATTTTTCCTTTTTCACAAAAGGATAAAACTAAGATGTGGTTAAACTCGTTAGCACCTGGATCTATCAGAACTTGGGGAGATTTTTCATAAAAATTCTTATCTAAATACTTTTGACCTTCAAAAACTGCTAAGCTTAATAATGGTAATACATCTTTTTATCAATTTGAATAGGAATCAATTTATGAAGCCCGGGAAAGATTTAAAGATCTTCTTAGAAAGTGTCCACACTATGCGTTGCCATATTCGATAATAATACAAACTTTTTATAAACTTTTTATAATGTCTTTTTATAATGTATTAGTTGGATCTCTTAGATTGATAATTGATGTTGTTGCTGGTGGATCTATAATGTTAAAACCATTCGATGAAGCATATTCATTAATTAAAGAGATGGCTATAAATAATTTTCAGTGGCCCTCTAAGAGGGAAAAAAGAAAAAATAATAGCTAGTATTGATGATTCTGGTGCAATATCAATGTTAGCTGCACAAATTGCTGTTATATCGAAGCAAATAAATCAATATGGAATGAATTATTCTCAGACATCACCTGTGTTTGAGAATATGGAATGAATTATTCTCAGACATCACCTGTGTTTGAGGAAAATTCATTGGGACAAATGATAGAATCTTAATCTTCTTATGAGACCATAAATGTATTAAATAATCTTTCTAATAATCCTTATGCTAATTATTGTAATCTTGGTTGGAAGAATCATCCAAATTTTAGTTGGAGTAATAATAATTCTAATGGTGGAAATCCGCAATGTATAAACAACATAGTGAACCTATTGGGAAACTCCAACAATCAAGGAAATCCAACTTATAAACCATATTGTCCTCTAGGATTTAATAATTTGCAAAGTAAGGAGAAAAATTTATCAATGTATGAATTGATATTGCAAATGGGAAGTAAATTAAAAAGTCAAGGAGCTACAATTAGAGACATAGAAACTCAATTAGGATGTATTTCTTCTGTACTTAGAAATAGACCTCCAAGAACTTTGCCTAGTAAAGATCAGAACAAAGAGCAAATTAAGGTTATTCAACTTAGAAGTGGAAAGAAATTAGAAAACAGGGCTCAAAAAGAAGTTGAACTTGATAAAGATGAGGTGGAAAATGAAAAATATGGTGAAGATTTTCATTTTGAGTCAGAATATCCTATTAAACCAATGAAAATTACTGTAGAAAGACCACCACCTCCACTTCCTCAAAGACTGAAGCAAGGAAATAAAGATAACTAATTTTCTAATTTTTTATAAATATTGAGGAAATTAATGATAAACATTCCATTTGTTGAAGCTTTGGAGCAAATGCCAAGCTATGTGAAGTTCATGAAGGATATACCTAATAAGGAAATGAAGTTTAGGAAGTTTGAAGATAATGAGACTGTTACACTCAATGAAGAGTGTAGTGCTATAATTTAGAAAAAGCATCCTGAAAAACTTAAAGATCTTGGATGTTTTACAATTCCTTATGCTATTGGCGAACAATTTTATGTAGAAGCTTTAGGTGATTTAGAAGTCAGTATTAATCTTATGCTGTTATCAATTTTCAGAAGGTTGGGCTTAGTAGATATTACACGTATACATGTAACTCTTCAGTCAGCTGATTGTTGGATTTCCTTTCCTAAAGGAGTTATAGAAGTTGTTTTGGTAAAACTTGATTAATTTAACTTTCATGTGGACTTTATTATATTAGATATTGAGAAAGATAAAGAAATTTCTATCATTTTAGGAAGACCATTCCTAACCACTGGAAGAGCTTTGATAGATGTGTGGAAAGGAGAACTAACTATGAGAGTTAGGGATCAAGAGGTTACATTTAACATTACAAAATCAATGAGATACCCTACAAAAGAGCAAGACATTGAATGCTTCAGAATAGATATTAATGAATATTTAAGCCATGAATATTTCAAAAATACATTTGAAAGTGAATTTAAAAAGGAATATATGGAATATTAAGATGAGAAAAAAATCAAGATGAATTTACAGAAGTGAGTAGAGAAGATTTGGGTTATGTTCAAGAAAAATTTGAGATGTTAGATTCTACAAAAGTAACAAGAATATGATTTCATCTATTGAGAAACCTTCTGAACTATAACTGAAAACACTTCTACTCATTCAAAGTATGCATTCTTAGAAGATTTTTCTACATTACCTGTTATAGTATCCTCAAAATTAACTGATGAGAAAGAACAACAGTTGCTGCAAACTTTGAAAAGATATAAGTTGATATTAAAAGAATCAGTCCTTCAATTTGAATGAACATTAGCTGATATTAAAGGAATCAATCCTTCAATTTCTATGCATCAAATTTTATTGGAAGATGAACATGAACTAAGAGCTTATCCTCAAAGAAGATTAAATCCAATAATGAAAGAAGTAGTTAAGAAAGAAATTTTAAAATGGTTAGATGATGGAATAATATATCTTGTTTCAGACAGTGCTTGCAGAAGTCCAATTCACTGTGTTCCAAAGAAAGGAGGTGTGACTGTAGTGACAAATGAAAATAATGAACTAATATCAACAAAACAACTCACTGGCTGACGAATCTCAATAGATTAAAGAAAATTAAATTTTGCCGCCAGAAAGAATCATTTTCCTTTACCCCTTTTGGACCAAATGTTGGATAGGCTAGCTGGGCACAATTATTTTTGTTTACTAGATAGATATACCTGTTATCCTCAAATACTTTTTGCTTCTGAGGATTAAGAGAAAACAACATTTAGTAGTCCTTATTAAACTTTTTCTTTTTGGTGAATGCCCTTTGGATTATGTAATGCACCTGCAACATTTTAAAGATGCATGATGTCAATTTTGAGTGATTTACTTGAAAAAGGGATTGAAGTTTTTTGTGTTTGGAATATCATTTGAAATATGCCTAAAACATTAAAAGAAAGTTTTGAAATGATGTGAAAAGACTAATCTTGAAAAGACTAATCTCGTACTAATCTCGTATTGAATTGGGAGAAATGTCAATTTATGATTGCAGGAAGAATTGTGCTTGGGCATAAAATTTCAGGAAATGTCATAGAAGAGGATCCTACAAAAATTCAGGTTGTATGAAACCTACCTCCACCTACTACCATAAGAGGAATTAGGATTTTTTTCCGCACATGCTGGATTTAACAGGAGATACATTAAAGATTTTTCAAAATTTACTAAACCTTTATGTCAACTTCTAGAAAAAAGATGCAAAATTTGACTTCAACCAAAATTACCTTAAAACCATAAAAAATTTAAAGAAAAAATTGATCATTGCTCCTATAATTATTTCACCTGATTGGGAGAAACCTTTTGAATTAATGTGTGATGCTAGTGATAGTGATTATGCAATTAGTGATTATGCAATTAGAGTTGTTTTAGGGCAGATATATGATAAAATTTTTAAAGTTATATACTATGCTAGTAAAACTCTTAGTGATGCTCGGATTAACTACACCACCACTGAAAGAGAGTGATTAACTATTGTATATGCTTTTGAAAAGTTTAGATCATATTTGATTGGAGCTAAATGTATTATGCATATTGGGCATTCGGCTATTAAGTATTTGATGCAAAAGAAGGATGTGAAACCAAGATTAATTAGATGGGTACTTTTGATGCAAGAGTTTGATTTTGTTGTAGTCGATAGGAAAGGGACTAATAATCAAATTACCGATCATCTATCTAGGCTAGAACAGGAAGAAATACACAATTTGGAAAAAGAAATTAACAAAACTTTTCCTGATGAATTACTTTATGCTGTAAAAGGATGGAAAATACCTTAGTATGCTGATTTTGTAAATTATATTGTTAGTAGTATTTTACCATATGAATTAACAAAACAACAGGAAAAGAAATTCATTTATGGTACAAAATCATATTTTTGGGATGCCCTCATTTATATAAACAATGGAAAGATTTAGTAGTGAGACGAGTGTGCCTTATAGAGAAATTGAAGAAATTATTCAAGAATGTCATGATTCTGAATTTGGAGGTCATTTTGCGAATGAAAGAACTAATCATAAAATTTTGCAATCTGGATTTAATTGGCTTATCCTATTTAGAGACGTTAATATATAAATAAAAACATGTGATCAGTGTCAGAGAGTAGGTAATATTTCAAGATGAAATGAATGCTTCTAAATTTTAATTTGGAAATTGAAATCTTTGATGCATGGGCTTCTAAATTTTAATTTGGAAATTGAAATCTTTGATGCATGGGGATTGGATTTTATGGAACTGTTTATACCTTCATTTGGAAATATTTATATGTTGATTGCAGTGAATTATGTTTTAAAATGGATTGAAGCAATCACTTTACCTCAATGCGATTATTGTAGTGTTTCAAAATTTTTTAATTAAAAAAATATTTACAAGATATGGAATTCCTAGAGTAATCATTACCGATGGATGACCTCATTTTAGAAATGCAACAATTGTAAAGTTAGTGGAAAAGTATAATATAATGCATAAAATTACAGCTGCTTATCATCCTCTGACTAGTGGTTTAGCAAAAGTACTGATCGTGAAATTAAGAGAATTTTTGAAAAGAGTGTTAATACTAGTAAAATGGATTGGTTTTCTAGATTAGATACGACATTATGGGCATACAGGACAACTTATAAAACACCTATAGGAATCCCCTTATAGATTAATTCTTGAGAAGACTTGTCACTTACTAATAAACTTAGAGCATAAAACTTATTGGGCTATAAAGGAATTCAATTTTAATTTGAAAGAAGCTGGTGAGAAAGACTTTTGAAATTGAATGAACTTAAAGAAATTAGAAATGAATCTTACGATGATGCGAGAATTTATGAAGAAAAGATGAAAGAATGGAGTTATTGGATGATAATAAAAAGGGAATTTGAACTTGGACAGTAAGTTTTATTATAAAATACTAGATTGAAATTATTTCTTGGAAAATTGAAGTCTAAGTGGAAAGGGTCATTCAGATTTATAAAATTAAATCCCTACGGAGTAATTAATATTGAAGATCGCAAGACTGGAAGGATATTTAAAGTTAATGGGGACAGATTGAAACCATATTTTTATGGTTAAAGACTAGTTTTAAAAGCAAATATAATGTTGGGTCACCCAGAATAAAAACTGAGAATGTCAGGCTGACGACATTAAACCAAACGCTTTGTGGGACGCAACCCATATTTATCATTGTTTTATTTGTTTTGAGTTTTTGTTCAAAGTATTTTACGTATATTTTAATGTATGTCTTTATATAGTTTATGTATTTATGAAAATATTCAAAAACATCTTTATTTTCCTAATTTTATGGAAAAATTTTGAATTTTTTGGAAAAATTTTGATTTTTTTGGATCAAAATTGAAATAGTGCAGTTTTGGAACAGATGCATGAAGTGCCAGATTGGTACAGGATGCGCCACATTCTAGAGAGCTAGTGTATGATGCATAGTGATGACAAAAATGACTTAAAATGTTTCAAAAGGAAATTCTTGATAGTTTCTTACCCTTATAACTCCCAAAAATTGATTCCTAAGTCTATTTTAAGAGGGAAAATGAGGGAAGAGCCACTAGATTTCAAATCCAATGGCATCCCCTAAGAATATTGCGAGATTTGGAAGTTTCAACTGAAGAAAGTTTATTAGTTTCGATGCCAAAGTCGTGTTCTAGTGAAGTAGATGTTAATCAAAGAAAGGGGGTTTGTGAAATCAAGGATTCAATACACCGAATACTCGACTTGAAGAGATCATTGTACAGAGGCATTGGTAAGTGCTTTATTAAACTACTGTCATCGTAGTCATCCCTGTGGTGAAATAGTTTTATGTAAATCTTCATGAAATCAACCAAGGAATTGTATATGTGCGAGAAGTTTCATGATCGTGTTCTCGTGAGGAAGAGTCTAATTAAAGAAAGGGAGTTTATAAATTGAGGATTCAATACACCAAATACTCGAGTTGAAGAGATCATTACACAGAGATGTTGGGAAGTGCTTTGTTATACTACTATCGTCATAGTCATCGTTGTGGTTAAAGAGTTTTGCGTAAATCTTCTTGAAATCAACCAAGGAATTGTATATGTGCGAGGCAGGTTTGTACAATTCACTCCTTCAAGAATAAATGAGATGTTTATGATTGATAATATGCTTTTCTGCCATTATGCAAATTTTACCTCTATGAGTGACAGTATTAATGAAGTCTACCTGTACCTTACAGATGAAGATGCAAATTGGGAGACCAGAGATGATGGAAATGTATGTTTTTCATCATCATTGTTAAATTGTACTACTATGGCATGACTCTTCTTTATTGCATCAAAATTACTGCTTACTATGAAGATCAGTAAGGTGATAAAGGAGAGTACTATTTTAAATTATTGCATTCAAACCAGAAAACCTATTGATATTGGAGCCATCATTGTGAAATCAATTTTGGGTTTGATTGTGAATGGGTCTGCAACTGGGCTTGGACATCCATCCACTATTTTCCTACTATGCATTTAATCGCAAGTACCTTATGAAAGTTGAGAAAAAGTGCTTCTTCCTTGGAAGTTGATGGATCCAGAAGTCTATTGCAGTTGTATTAGAATGGGAGATGAAAATGATATGAATGTATTAATGGATTAGGAATCCCAAAATTCATCATCTATTCAGCCTTAGTTTAGTTCTAATGCATCTTTAAAGAGGATCAAGAAGATAAAAACAGAGGTGCAGAATATTATGCATGCAATAAGGAATATTTTTAAAATGTTATGTCATCTGGATTGGAGACTTAAAGAACATTTTGAGCATACCGGTCATATTGAAGATGGTTTGGTGTGTATGGTCAAGAAACATGCTTGGATTGGGGAGGATTCGACTGATGAGTTTCCTTACCAACCCTTCTATAACCTGTATGTGCACTACCAATCTATGGGAGATATCTAGGAGGATGAGAGTGAAGAAGATGCTTGAACTTAATCTTTGCATGGAACGTTTTATTTAGTACTATTTATTTTAGTTGTTTCTTGAGTTGGATTGCATTTACTTTTATTGTTGAGTTATATCAATTCTTTTGTTTGTATTCTGAATTTTAGATTTCAGTGTTAGGATGTTTTGGATTGCTTTACATATTGAAATAGATGTTTATTGGCTTGATAAATGTTAGTTTGTAATAGCGGAGAATTTTTATGTTAAAGTGAGTTTTGTGTTGTTTGTGAATATTTGTAATTAGAGTAATGTTTATTTATGTTTAGAAATGTTCATTTGAGATAATTAGATATTGACGTAAAGTGGTACGGAGCAAATTTCCATAAAAATTGAAATCTGGTAAATTTGAGTATTGGCACATGTTGTGCTAGAATTGCGCATGATGCGTCGTTTTACAGAGCTTTGGTGCATGATGTGCCATAAAACCCAAACATGCTAGATTGTCTAAAAAAGCACCAAATCGTACAAACAAGCTCTATTTTCACTTCTTGGCTCGTGTCCTACCTCTACACTTTGACCTAGGGCTTTACATTGAGAGCGGTAAAGAAGATTTTGGAGGCCAAAAATCATAGATTTCATTTTCTCTTAGTATCATTTTCTCTTAATTTCATTTTCTCTTAGTAAGAGCTTCACTTTAACCTATAAATTTTTTATTTTGACCATGAATTTTTCCTACATTGGGGAAGAACCAAAATTTGGGATTTTTGATGAAAAAGCTTGAAGAAAACTCTTGGTAAAAGTTTCTTACAAAATAACCTTTTTTGGTGAGTAAGATTTTTGATTTAGTAATTTATTTAGAATTTATTTTGATTTTCATAGATTTTTAAATGGCTCAACGAGTGAAAAGAGGAAGGCCATCTGAAGATTTTGATGCACGAAGATTCGTTAACTTCAAGACCTAACATAATTATAATACTCAAATGGAGGCCAGAAGATTGATCCAAAAAGAGCGTTTGTAAACCCGGGTGGCAAGATCAAAAAGTTGATCCTCACTAGAAACTGGGAAAGATTCTGCCACTTCACTGCACTAGTGATTGTCATCATGATTCGGGAGTTCTATGCTAACCCGAGGTAGTGAAGGGTGATCAAAAACTGATTAGAGGTAAGGAAGTTAAAGTTACTGCTGATTGGATCAATGCTTTTTATGGGTTATGGAATGTATATCATGATGACTATGCTGCATTTGTTATGACTGATTCATCACTGGATGAAGTGATTGCCTTTTTGACTAATGGAAAAGGAGAATAGAAAATTAAGAATAACAAAATAGTTAACTTCTCCACTTCCCTGTTGACTAGTCAGTCAAAAATATGGAATCACTTTATTTCTGCTAAGTTATTACCAATGAATCTTCTTGCCTAAGTTACGAAGGATAGAGCGGTGTTGAAATTATGCACTCAGAACATTAAAGCAATAAATGTTGGTGCACTCACAGTTCATCATGCTCGGAGTAAAGCTAGTAGTTCTACAACTAGTAGTTTGGGATATCCTGCCTTGATTTTCACTTTATGTGAGCAATCAAGAGTAGATTCACATAGAAATGAAGAAAGATTACAACCACATAATCTTATTGGGAAGCATATGATTCAAAGAGTTGGATCATTTGTTGAAACTAGAGGTGATAGAAGGGATAAACCCTCTACATCAGCTGTAGGAGCATCTACTTCACGCTCTGCATCACTGGAAAACATTATGGACCAACTAATGATACAAAAAACGAACATAATTAATATTCAGAGTCGGATTGGAGAGATTGGAGCAAGAAATGCTTATAATGATGAATATTAGCAGAGGGGAGTTTAGCATGATATAGCTTTTGAGAATGCTATGGTAAGACATCTTAGGGGTTAGCCCAATGTGGAATTTACACCTTGCCCTAGTTTCACTCGCTATCCTCCTATTAAAGATGACGAAGAAAAAGAAGAAGAAGAAGATGATGATGATGAGGAAGGTGATGAAGAGTGATACTTTTATGAGTTTAGTTCAGTGTGTTTTGATATTTATTTGTTATGTGTGATTAAGATGTCTTGTACTTTCATTTAAGAATGTTGTAATAAAGAATTTTATTTTGTGTTGAGGTAGTAATTGTAGATTTTTACTTTTCTTGCATTTTTAGTAATTTCAATTTTTGTTTTTCATTTTTTGTATTTCTGTTTTTAATTCTCAGGAAATTCTTTAGAATATATTATGTTTAATTTAATGCTTTAAAGCATGCAAGCATTTTTTTAAAGTTAGTACCTGTAGTACACCAAAGCCCAGTTTCATAATCAGAAATCCTCTACAAGTCAGTTTTTATTTTCATGCATTTACTCTTTTCTTTAGGCTACTAAATTTTGTACTAAAATATTTTTAAAATTACTTAAAACCTTAAGTTTAGGGGGAAGAAAAATTTCTTTTCGAAAAGAAATAAACTAAAATTTATTTGTCCTCAATTAACTATATTTTTAAAATTAATTTAACTTGAATTGGGATGTTGATATTAAACTTTTAATGACTATACTTATGTTTATAAATATTATGGTACATTTAGGTAAAAAATTTTTAATAATGAAGGTCAATTCTAAAGTTAAAGATATTTTGTATGATGGGATAAGACTATGTTTTTCTATTTAAAGTAAATGAAATTATTTTCTTGAAGTGTTAATAATTTTAGAGTTCCAAGTAAGAAGAAAAAAATGAGACTTTATGAAAAATTGTAAACTGATATGAATTTATTAAATGAAGAAATGTAAGGAGTTTTGACCTTAAGAAGAAGATAGAGAAGTTCAAAGCTATTAATGGTTATCCAGATATAGTATTCCTCACTTGAAAAAGAAAAGAAAAGAAAGGATTGAAAAGAACCTAAAAAAAGAAAAAAAAAGAGAAGAGAAAAGAAAGGAAAAATAAGTGAGGAGAGCTTGTGTAGTTGCCTAATAAAAAATTGGCTTCACTTGAATCAACTTAAGGAAGGAGCTTTATTACATTTTAGGATTCACTTGAATCAACTTAAGGAAGGAGCTTTATTACATTTTCTAAACTTGTGTTGGAGTATTAGTTGTATTACTAGTAAAGTTTTTATGAAGTTCTTTTTCATATAAATGTTATAAATATCCTTAATATGATAAACTGCAATTCTTCTTGAAATAAATAGAGATTCAGAAATCTTAAAATTGATTGTCAAGTGCTCTTAGACTTAGAATTTGAATCTAAGTTGTTAAGGGTTTTTTTTTTAAATTTTGCTATTCTATTTATTAAACTAGGGTATAGAAGTTATGAGTTGATCTCTATCCTAAGTCATATGCTTTAGTTTAATAAAAGTATCACTTGAGGATAAGTAACATTTAAGTTTCAGGTATTTTGATACACCAAAATAATATGTTGATTTAAGTTATTTATTTTATGCATAATTTTGTTGATATTACACTTTAAAGAAGGGTATTTTTGTGTTTTTAGTTCAAGTATATCATTTTTAGGTATTTGGAGCAAAAGTAGCAAAAAGGACAAAATTTGGAGCCAAAACAACAAATTTTGGGAATCTGGCACATGATGTGCCATATTGGAGCATCATGCATCGTTTGACAGAGCCTTGACACATTATGCGCCAGATTTAGCACCAGATGCACTAGAGATAACTTTTTACAAATTAAGGCAGTTTGAGGCAAATTTTGTCAAAATTTTCAAAGGGACACTTATTCTAAACATCTTTTGGTGTAATTCAATGCATCTAGATGATTTGAGAGGTTCTTTTATGAAGAGATATGTCTCTTGGATCCAATGACACATCTTTCAATTCAAAAGAGTTGACTTTTGGAGGGAATATTGAATTTTTCTTTAAAAAAGGTAACCCCTAATAAAAGAAGAAGACTTTAAGGAGTTTGTGTGTGACCTGAGGGGTGGCGTGAAAGCAAGATGAAGAGATAGAGAGAGAAAGTCAGGGGCTTGGAGATTTTCTTCTAAGGTTGTAAAAGAAGAGGGAAGGTGAGAGATTTCTTCTTCATTACACTTCAAAGAGAGAATTTTGAGTGCTTGTAAAGAGAGAAAGGCTTGGAGAGAACTTCTAGAGATTTATTTAGGAAGAATTGTGAGATAATATGTGGCTTTTATTTCTCTTATTTTATAAACTTGCTTTTATATATGAAATCCGTGTTTTGTCATATCATTCTCATGAATTCTAAGTAGTCTTGTTTGACTTTTTCCCTACTTTGAAATATGGTTTTATGAAGAAGTAAATTTTTTTTTCTACAGTTTTAAATGTCAAAAATTTGTGATGATTTGAACACCGATGTTCATTTACATTTCGATCTAGCCAATTGAAATATTAAAATGTGTTGAGAAACATATGTTCCGAAAGGTCTATGATTTCTACAACATGGGGAGAATCACATTTGATTTCATGGGAGAGTATTTCATCCATGAAATTGAGTGCAAACAAATAAGGAAATATACTTTGTTGTATGTAGAATTGAAGATTTTAAGGTGAGAGATTAAAATCCCCAATTTGGTCCAGCTGATTGAAAACTAATGTGAGATTGTTAGCCCTCAGGGGAGGGAGTAGTGAGTGCTCTAGAGTGGAAGTTGTAAAGTGGCAGCCGGTATCCTCCCAGCCTAACCACATAATTAGGGACCAAACTCTGGATTTGTCAATATTCTTTATAGCACTCGGAAGAGAGTAAAGAATTCGATTGCTCCTATATGTCCTATTTTAATTTCTTTACAATCCATATGCTCATTGTAGGGAAGGATGCTTTTTTAAATTTGAACATTCCGTCATTAAAAATTTCATTTAGTTTCATAATTTTACTTTTGAAAGTTTAGTTTCTAGTTTATTTTCAAGTGCATTTTAAATAACATTCACTGTAGTAGTTAATATTCAAACTTTGCACTTTACTTTTTTTTGTAGTTTAAATTATAGTTATAATCTTAAGAAATATTTACAAGCATTTCCATCATCCCTGTGGGATTAATATCTAGGACACTATTAGAGCCCTTTATTACTTGAGCGATGCGTATTTGAGTGATGCGTATACTTGTGCGTATACTTGTGTTATTTTTAAAGGAGATTTGACAGTTTAAAAGAGTTTTAAAGGTAAATTATTTTAGTTAAAGTTATTTTTGTTGGGATGACATTGCATATTTATTATTATATTTATTGTGTGTAATTTGTAATATTGAAAAATAATTACAAAATTAACATAATAAATTTACTTGCATCAGTCAACAACTGCAATCATCATTCCTTCTTCATTTTTGAGCTTGTGTAGATTGTCGAGGTTGATCCAATACAAAAATCATCATCCTTGAACTGTAATGTCGATGAAATCCTCCAATGGACATTCCAGTTCCTTGGCAATTTTTGCTAGAGCGTCGGCATGGGTGTTATCCCCCAGAGGAATCTGGTAGAGAGTCACGTTAGGGATCTGTTCAAGAAGCTTCATTCTATACCGGTGGTATTCTGTTAGCCTTGGCTTCAAAATCTTATACTTTTTGGCAACTTTTTGGATGATGAGTTATGAGTTGCCATAGATGATGATGTTCATTATATCCATCAAGATTGTCAATTCCAATCTTGTGATCAATGCTTCATATTTTGCTTTGTTGGTTGTGCACGGTTCTGTCAGGCGATGGGAGAATCTCAATATACCCTTATCTAGCGTGATGAAAATCAGTCCATATCTTTTTTTGCCTAGTATAACCATTTTTTATCCTTTATCTTTTTCAACTGAATAATCTCCATCAAAGTACATTTCTCAATGTCTGACACTGGACGGTTTTATTTGCAGTATTTATTCGTCTAGAAATTCAACGTTGAGTGGGGACTTAGTTGGAAGTGGATGCGCTGTGAGGAAAACTGCTAAAATTTGTCCCTTGATAGTGTAGAGGGGAACAAGAGTTATACCGAATTGTAAAAAAATCATTGACCATCTTACTAGACGTCCGAAAAGTGTTGGTCGGGTCATCAAATATTGCAATGGATTAACTTTTAAAAAAAGGGTAATCTTATGAGGAAGCATATAATGCCTATGCTTTTGGATGACAAAAATTAAAGTTAGACATTGCTTCTCAAAAGGTAGATACTTTACTTCCGTCGGTATTAGACGGTGACTCAAGTAGTAGAGCGCATTTTTCTTGCCCTTGTCATTGACCTGAGCTAATAGGGCTCCGAGAGAGTCGTCTAAGGCGGTAGTATAAAAGTATCAACGGTTTTCCCGGGAAAGTGGTTGCCAAAATAGCGGGTGTCATTAAATATTTTTTAACATCCTCAAAGGCTTGCTTTCATTTCTCTTCCCAAACCAATTTGACATCCTTTTTTAATTAATGTCAAGGAGGGCTAACACCTACCTGAGAAATTAGAAATAAAGCATCTCAGATATGTAAAATTTTCTTGGAAGGAACGTAGTTGTTTCAAGATTTTGGGAGGAGGTATTTCCAAGATAGCTTTAATCTTTTTTAGTTCGATCTTGATTCCACGATGGTAAACAATGAATCCTAGAAATTCCCCGGAGATGACGCTGAAGGCGCAATTTAAGGGATTCATCTTGAAATTATATCGTTGTAATCCTTCAAACAAGATCCTCAAATCGTACAAATGGTTTATTTTCTGCTTACTTTTGATGACCAAATCATGCACATAGCAATCCACTTGGTAACTTGGTTATGAATGAGGTCGTCAAAGATCTTCATCATCGCTCATTGATATGTTGCTCCAACATTCTTTAACTCGAATGGCATCACTGTGTAGCAAAAGATCCCAATCAGTATCCTGAAATCTGTAAGAGCTACATCCTCTGGAGCCATCTTGATTTGGTTATGTTCTGATGATCCATCAATGAAAGAGAAAATCTCATGTGTCGATGTGATGTCCATCATTAATGTGATGTCCATCATTAACATCATTAATTCTTGTATTGGTAGTGGAAATTCATCTTTTTGACATGCTTTGTTTAAATCCCTGAAGTCTACACATTCACGGATTTTTCCATTGTTCTTCTTAACTGGTACAATATTGGCTAACCATTTGGGGTGTTCATCTTCTCTTAAAATGTTACTATCTATTAATTTCTTCACATTGGTAATGACTTGTTGCTTTATCTTAAGGCACATTCTTCTGGGAGCTTATTTCACTAAGGTCATATCTTTGTCCACCCCGAGTTTATGAACTACAACTTTTGCTAACAGCCCTGACATTTAATCATAGCTCCAGGCGAAGTAATCTTTAAATTCTGACAATAATTTTATCAATTATGTGGATTCTTCCTCATTAAGTAGAGAACTTATAAAGGTGGGTCGGGGCTGCTCCTTACTCCTAAGGTTGATTTCATTTAGTTGGTCCACTATTGCCTTAATTTTTCTTCAAATTATTGTAGGGCATCACCTATTAACTAATCTTGAGTGTCATCCTCTACATCATGAAGATCCTCTTCCAATCCGCTAGTAACAACCATGCAAAATTCAGAGTCATCAACTTGTCCTACAGTATCAAATCTGAGACCTTCTTTTGAGTTAGGAGTTTGTCTTTTATCTTTCCACAACTTTTCAAAAAGTTGTAGCTTATGCTTTGGAATTTGCTTTGGCACATATCCTAGTTAAATTAATTTTTTTACATAAGGAGATAAGTAACCAAAAGGTAATTCCATTAATTCATTATAATCCTCTTCTAAATTTACATGATTTTCAGAACTAGTAGAAGGAGAAGCATGGTAAAACTTGATCGGCTTCAAACCAATGCTACAAACTTCCTTGACCTCTATAATCTTAACCTTTTGAGTGTAGATTGGAGTAAGGATCATGGAATTCACATAGTGGTTGAACCGATCATACATCAACTCATATTCATCTTTCTCCACATCTTCTAATGAAATTTCATATTGAGGTTTCTTCTATTTTATCATCATCATTTCGTCCTCAAGGCTTTCTTCATCCAAACTTTATTCTATGTCCATGTTGATGGTCGACCTAGTCCATTCAACAATCGTGTTGGTTCTTCCTCGTCCATATCTCCAGCCATGACCTCGAGTGTTTAGGCTGAATGAACTTCTACCAGCTTGTTGTGAAGAAACAGTAGTAGATTGCTGAAGTGGGGTTGAATGGCCTCTTCTTTGTGACCCTTCTAAATTGTATACTTCATTTGCCATAATTTCACAAGAAAAGGCATCTCTTTTTGGAAGCACGTAGTAGGCAACGTATTCCTGAATACCTACTTCATGAACTAAAAATGGTTGTAAATCTCCCTTAATACACTTTTCTTGCCCTTCTTTAAAATATTTGTTGCATTGGTGTAGAGTCGACGGAACCATATTATGCTTGTCAATCCATGTTCATCTAAGTAAAACATTGAAAGAGGTTTCTACATCAATGATGTGGAATTTTACGATTGTTACTAGTTCTCTAAATTTCATTAATAGTTTAATCAATCCAAGGGCTCTTTCTCCCTTTGAGTTAAATCCTCTTAACATTATCTTATTGGTTGTAAGCTCTTGAGCCTCAATATCCAAATGTGCCAATGTCTGTAAATTCATTAGGTTAAGTGATGCTCCCAAATCTACCAAAACTCTGGATAATACAAATCTGCCGATATTAATAGAGATGTAGAGCGGTTGATTGTGATTAGTGATATCGAGCAACAAGTATTCATTTGTGAAGGTTATCCCAGGCTATTCCTTTAATGAACAAACTTCATTCAAGGATGTGCTGGCCAATTGAGCTAAGCAAATTTCTGGTTCAAGCAAGGTTGTACCCTATTAACTGATCTTGAGTGTCATTCTCTCATTTTTCATCAAACTTGGTAACAATAGCTGCAACTATATCTAATATTTCAGACCTTTGCTCCATTCCACAATTTTGCTATGCGAGCTCATTGAACCATATTGGTACAACGACTTGAGGTATCCATAACTTCTTCTTTGGCAGTGATGTCCTGAGACAGGGTGTCTCACTTGTTATGCCGAAGAGAGGCATGCTCCACATGCTGTGTACCAAATACAGTATTGAGTGACTTCTTTATCTTCTCCTTCTTTGGGGTTGTCTTACGAACAACAACTGGTTGTATCCTTGGACTGAGACATGACTTGACCAGTTGACGTCCTACGTACCCTCAAGAGGTAGTAGTGGCAAAATGTGTAGTAGTAATTGTAGTATCAACTTGACTCCCAGACAGAATCTGATGGGAATATGGACTGGAAAAATTTGAGTTTACTTCCTGAGATTCTCGGATAGATCATACATCCCTTAAAAATCTCTTTCTTCATTTGAGGGGATATTGCACATCACACTTGTTTAAGTAGCTCATTGACTGAATATCCTTCTTTAGTGGACAATCTCTGGAATGTTGTATGAACTTTAGTGATAGGAGCGAGCTTCTCCCTCTCCTCACTATGACCATGAAATGATGGTTTTGTAGAAAAAATCTTATGAATACTTTCATATCCATTAGTGTTCATTAATGGGTGAAACCTACTCCCTTGAAGTAGCGAAGAGGCCTCCAGTAATCCAAATACCTGCTCGTAAGAAATTTCATCAAAATATATCTTTTTTAAAATTTTTGCTTTAGCAGCCTTTCAAGTAGTTCAAATGCGGTTCCTCCTTTGAGATCGATTTAATGGAGCAGACTTTGAACTTGATCCAATATCAAATACCGATGGTGGGATGGTAAATCCTCCAGTTGTATCTTCCACACTCATGACGTCCTTTCCTTTGGCAGAAAAAGAGACAACATACTTGGCAGGTGCCGGGACAACAACAATTTTTACAATCTTACAAAAAGGAAAATCCTAGGGAAAGTTCACGTAAAATTCAACGGAAGGCTTCTAAACTTCCGGAGCGACGACGTTCATTATGAGGAACAGGGCTTTTCCTAGCACAACTTCAAGCTCATCAAATTCAGTTCCAAACTTAATGGTGAGAGCGACATTACGAGCATTGTAGCTAGTTGGCAAGTTGCAGGAGAAAATGAGCGTCTGGAACGCCATTACAACAACTTCAAAAATAAATCTCTTGGGTTAGTTATTTGGCCAACACCTTCTAATTCTAGTGCGAACACTGAAAATTAGCAAAAGCCGATCTGTAGACTAGGCAAGTCCTTTTTTAATTTTTAGTTTGTGAAGATTAAAATTTAGTAAAAATAGTTTGAAAATAGAATGGTTTAATTAGTTAAGTAAGAAAGGTTAAAGAACAAACACAACATGACTGTCAGTGTTATTTTGGTATTGGAGGAGTTGTCCGTTAGAATCTGTCGGTCACCGGAATCAAAATCCCATTACCCGCTTTAGAAGGACGTTTTAATTTACATATATATTTAGTTTTAGAAAAATATGAAATCAAATTGACCCCATATTTTTCATAGTTTAAATGAAAGAGCGATGTACCTCAGATCCTATATCTATCCCGAAGGATAAACACAAGACTTGAGGGTGAGACTCGATCAAATTAACTAAGGATTATATGACATCTGTTTGGTCTATGAAACCTTTATATTTGCCGACAAGTTCCCCAATTTAATATAAGGAATTAAATAGGGTTTATATTAAGCTGGGTTCGGACATGCTTCCTATAAGGGCAAACCGCTATAGTTAATTACATCTTAAATGACCAAAGTCACCTAAGAAGACTCTCAATAAAAATCAGGAAATATTATCTTCAAGGAGTTTCGAAGTGTAGAACTTTTCAATGAGATCAGACGTAGAAGTGTGAAAGGGGATTGGTTCAAATTTGGAACATTTTATTGTAGAATCCAAAGGAGGAAGAACTAGGGGAGATGTCATGGATCCAGA
>NW_018226147.1:82817-83082 GCF_001263595.1 Phalaenopsis equestris | reverse complement strand
AGGAGAAAAATTTAGAAAAATTTAAGTGTTTCATCCTACCAATTTATTAGTTAGGGCTTACATTCGTGTGAAACTATCACACAAATAACCTGAAAAATGTGAGGATTTAGGAAGTGACAAACGACAACCTCAAAATATTAAAACAAGTTAGGGTTTAGATTATACAGCAGTGCTATACAAATGCCTAAAGATGTGGTGAGGATTTATGTTGCATAAGCAGACAACCTCAAAACCCTATGGCTTAGTTGTTTAATTCTAAAGAATG
>NW_018226147.1:69844-82742 GCF_001263595.1 Phalaenopsis equestris | reverse complement strand
GGAAGACAGGTTTTGCTATTGAAGATGGTCGTGCTGCCCACCATGCTAGCTCCAAGCCCCTGTCGTGACTAGTTTGAGTTTTCTAGTGTGTCAAGTTATAATGTCAAATCAAGTGGCCCTATGGTTGAAGTTCTTTAAATTTTATGGGGGCATGTTAAGGTTGATTAGAGCGACACTGGTTAGGATCCTACAGTTCCCTCATTCCGTCATCATTATTTTCTGTTGGATTCACTTAGTCCAAATGAACATACTAAACTCAACTTAATGAGTTTCATAATTTCATTTAGATTGTGGGAAGACTCGTTAGCAACAGTAGGTTACCTCCTCTAAGTAATTCCCGATCATCCGACTGAGATATCTTAATTTAGTTACAACTGTAGTTTTGTGTGATATTTGTGATTAAATTTTGAGTTGTTTTATATTTTGAATTTTGTGGCGGTGAATTTTATCTTGGTTGATTCTAATTTTGATTTTGGTTGCTATCCTGATAGTTTTGGTTTTCATGCAAGGTGGCGTCGTTGTTTAGCATGCAAATTTGCAGGTATGAAAGTACAATATGAAAGTAGAAGAAAGACAATGCTAAAAACTGTAAAAGCGTACCTGACAAGTCTTCTCGTTTCACTACCTGAAACTTAAAATACATGTTAAGGAAGCTTATATAGAGGCAAAGAGTAAGGTTTTGGTAGTTTTCCTAACTCTATGTCACATCTTGGTGGGTCCTTAAGAGTTTAGTTAAGGATGATTTTTTTAAGCAAAACATATTAAGTTTAATAGATCTTCGAGGTATCCAACAGATCTAGGAAAGAAGCAGGTCTGTGCTACTCTCTCGCTGCCTGGTGGAAAATCTTGAGTTCTTTTAAAAAATGCTCCGGCAGTGGGAATTGGTGGGGAAAAATAGTTGGAATGCACTGAGGGGATCTTAGGGAAGCTCTGTGAGATGTTTGGAGAGGCCTCTCTAAGAAAAATTCAGCACACCTCCCATGGTCGTGGAGGTGAGTTTTTATAAAAATTGTCATGGGGTGGCTCTCAAGGTATAAGTTTGGGTGCATTGTGGTGCTTAGGTGGAGGGTAGAAGAGCTCCATCAATAGATTTGGATGAGCTGGCCTCTAGGTTTGATTTGGGTGACGTGACATGGGAGTGGCTCTTGGTTTTGTGCTTTTCCGACAACTAGGCTGGCTGGCCGGCCTGGAGGTGGCTAGGTGCTCAGGGCATCCAGAGGAATCCATCACAACAATTTAATGCAAATGTGCTTGGATTTGGCAAAGATATGTTAAGCATGTGCATTTTTTGAAATAAGATCCCTTAATTTGGGGTACCTTTGGTCCATGGCTTGATTTAGCTGGTTTCATGGTGTTTGGAGTTGTCACTATGTCCAACTAATGGCTGTAGTGGAGTTAATTTGGTGACTTTAGGGTGGTTGGGTCACATTTAGTGCATGGGTCCAAGTGGGTGCAAATGACCAAATCTTAGGTTTGGGCTAGGTTAGCCTTGGCAAATGACTCAAATAAATGTTGCATTTAGTGTAGAGGATCATAAGGAACAACTTTGGTGAATGATGGAAGTGGTTTTGAGCTAATTTGAAGGGTCAATTTGAGGGAATTTTAAATCTTAGTTAATTTGGTCATGTTGGGCTAGGCTTGGGTCTAGCTTGGGTTAGCCTTGGGCTACATCCAAATTTATTATTGTAAATGATCAATAGGGACCCCATGATGTGTTTTCAGCATGAATTGGGTGTCAATTTGGGAGTTAAAGCAACCAATCGGGTGAAATTTCTTGGAATTTTCTAATCAATATGCTAATTTCCATGATTATTTTAAAGAAGTAATGTAGAAAAACTTGAAAAACCTGGATCTCTGTTTAGAGGTCTCTTTTGACTTTGGAGAAATGTGAGAATGTTCTCCTTGACAGAGGCTATAACATGCCAAAATTTCAAGCCAAGGTGATGTCCCAAAATGCATGGAGAATCAAGTTATTCAAAACAGTGTTTAATTAATTAAAAATAAAATATAATAAAATATGCATCAAATGGAGAAATGGAGTTGAAATTTATTCCACATTGTTCTCCTCTATTCACTGAGCAAGTGTGTATTTTTATTTTATTTTCGTAAATTTTCTACACAAAGTTATGTATTTTTGAAATTAGGGGTATTTAAATAAACAGGAAAAAGCCCTATTTATCTATTTAAACAGCGTGTGCTGAGTAGATCCTAGGCAGCTCCGAAGGCATGCGTAGCACACTCTGTTTGGACATCGCCATCCACGTAGCTACTGACTCGGCCTGTAGTTTATGTCCCGAAGCGCTGTCCGGCTCGATCTTGGTCGTCCATTCAATACACGCGCGATCGAACGGTGTGTGGTCATCGTCCCCGATAGCTTAAGCCGAGAACCGTTCACCTTTGAGACCTAAGATCTCTCTCATTTCTCAACCAAATTAAGTGAGATTTTTTTTTAAATGCTCGTATAAGTAAGATGAATACATCCATACGGTAAATGCATAATGAAATGAAGCCTATGTAAATAGAGAATCAAAATAGGCTTGGGAGGAGGATAAGTTTTATACCTTTGCTCAGAGAAGGGATGCTTCAATCAGAGGTGCTCGGCACATTCGTTGAGGTCCAATGAGGCTAGGGATTAAGTCTCCGGTCTTGGTATAAGGCCTAGGTGTGGATTCAACCAAGCTCAAACTCGGGTGTTAGTTTAGAGCTATGGTAGAGGCTCTATGGAAGGGGGATTTGATGGGGCTTTAGCATCTTTCACTATTGTGAATTTGTAGGTGCAGTTAATTTGAGTTTGGTGGACTGCGGAGGTGTATTAGATTTGGAGGTGTATTGGGTTCTATCGTGGTTTCCGGCAAGGTTTCGAGCTCAAAATTGAGCTCCGGGAGTGGGAATTGGTGGGGGGAAACTAGTTGGAATGCACTGAAGGGATCTTAGGGAAGCTTTGTAAGAATTTTGGAGAGGCCTCTCTAAGAAAATTTTAGCACACCTCCCATGGCTATGGAGGGGGTTTTTTTATAAAACTGCATTGTGGTGGTTAGGTGGAGGGCAGAGGAGCTCCATCAATTAGTTTGGCTGAGCTCGCCTCTAGGTTTGATTTGGGTGAAGTGCCATGGGGGCAGCTCTAAGTTTTGAGATTTTCTGACCACTAGTCTGGCCGGCTGGCCAGGGGGAGGAGGCTAGGAGCTCCGGGAACCCCGGGGGAACCCAGTGGAATATGTCACAACAATTTAGTGCAATGATACCTAATTTTGGTAAGAATATTATAAGCACATGCATTTTTGGAAATAATATCCCTTAATTTGGAGAAAAATTGCTCCATGGCTTGATTTAGGTGGTTTCATGGTGTTTGGACTGGTCACTAGGTCCAACTAATGGCTGTGGTGGAGTTAATTTGTTGACTTTAGGGTGGTTGGGTCACATTTAGTGACGGTGGTTAGGTCACATTTAGTGCATGGGTCCAAGTGGGTGCAAATGACCAAATCTTAGATTTGGGCTAGGTTAGCCATGCCAAATGACCCAAATAAATGTTTCATTTGGTGTATATGATCATAATGAACCACTTTGGTAAAGGATGAAATTGGTTTTGAGCTCAATTGAAGGGTCAATTTGAGGGAATTTTGAATCTTAGTTAATTTGGTCATGTTGGGCTAGGCTTGGGTCTAGCTTGGGTTAGCCTTAAGCTAAGTCCAAATAGACTGTTGTAAATGGTCAATTGGGACCCCATGAAGAGTTTTCAACATGAATTGGGTGTCAATTTGGGGGTTAAGGCAACCAATTGGGTGAAATTTGGGGACTTAGCCAATTTGGGGCTAAATTTGGGAATTTTGGCTTTACGCCAAAATCAAATGGGTTTGAGCCTTCACCATAGACAATTTATGGTTGATTTTGTTGTATAAGGATGTTATAAAGATTTTTCAGTGATAATTGGGGCCAATTCACTAGGCTATAGGTTCAATTTGGTGGGATTAGGCCATGTGACCAAAATTGGGGGTTTGACCTATACCAAAATTAAGCTTAAATCATGGGCCAATTAAGCTTGGGTTTGGTCTATATTGTTGATATCAAGAGTGAATTTGAGTTTAGGATTAGAATTGGGGTCAATTGAGATCAAATTGATGGACATTTGGGTTGAATTTGGTGAAATTTGGCCCCTTAAAGGCAAATTTGGGGGTTTTGGTTAAAGATAGTCAAATTGGCCAAATTGGGTCATGTGGTAGTTAAAAAAAAAAGAGATTAGAAATATTTGAGATTTATTAATATTTTCTGGGAATTTTTGGAATTTTTGGAATTTTGGGCTATGGAGGGGCATTTTGGTAATTTGGGTGTGTTTAGGGGCAAAAAGCCAAGATGGGTAATTTTGATTAAATTGGGTAAATAATCACCCTAATGAGCCATGGATCAAAGGAAATCCCATTTTGGGTCTCCTATGTAGTGGTCTTAGTTAAACCATAGCCATAGGGCTGGTAAGTTTAGGGGACCATCTACATTGAGTATCCCAAAAAGATCAAGGGACCTAGGCTAGAAATTTTGGTTTAGGGTGGTAAGTGAATGTGAGTGTAGATGAGTGTAGTGAGTACCCTAGCTCCAGACCAACACCCAGGGTCAACCCTAAAGTCCAACAGTCCTAAGAGTGACCCATCTTGAGTTTCCCTCCTAGTGACCCCACCTACTAAGTGCTAGAGGTTAGGATCAACATGTGGAACTTCAAGTTTAGTAAAGAAGAGGGTAGAATTTCTAGTGGTGAGGGTTCCATATCTAGTTTTCTAAGTATAGTCAATAGGAAAGTATTATGGCTATACCTTAGGCTACTAAAGAGGAAAAACTAAACCTCAACCAAAAGTTATGTCAACAAATGGACCCCCAATAGGTGTGGTGTGCTGGGCAAGCACACCGCGCATATTGGCGTTGACTGATGAGACCAAAAAAAACCTATACAAACTCCTAAGTCAAGCAGACCTGGAAGTGTGTGTAGAGTTGTGTGTGTGATTTGTTTTTTTTCTGCTGGGGATACTAGCGGATAATCATATGATTAAAATTAAGGAGTAGGGACTCTCATTGGGGATCGGAGAGTGAATTTTGAGTTATAAAATTTTAGAAATTTCTAGAGGATGGGGATCAATATGTAAGTGCTGACCCCGAGGTGGAAATTGGAATTTAAGTATCAATTTCAAAAAGACATTAAGGGTCTGAATTTGGGCATCGACCTCAAAAGGTGAGAATCAGAATTTAGGTACTGATTCGAAGATGTAAGAATTGAAATGTAAGAATTGAAATGTAGGTATAAGAATTGAAATGTAGGTATCAATTCCAAGATGTGAGAATTGAAATTTAGGTATCAATTCGAAGATGTGAGAATTGAATTTGAAAGTCAAAATTTAGGTACTGACTTTGAAAGGAGGGAATCAGAAGTTAGGGACTGTCAAAGATGTGAGAATTAAAATTTAGGTATCAATCCAAAGATGTGAGAATTGAAATGTAGGTATCAATTCGAAGATGAGAGAATTGAAATGTAGTGTAGGTATCAATTCTAAGATGAAATTCTAAGATGAGAGAATTGAAATTTAGGTATCAATTGGAAGATGTGAGAATTGAAATGTAGGTATCAATTCAAAGATGTGAGAGTTCAAATGTAGGTAACAATTCAAAGATAGGTATCAATTCGAAGATGTGGGAATTGAAATGTAGGTATCAATTCAAAGATGTGAGAAATGAAATGTAGGTATCAATTTGAAGGTGTGAGAATTGAAATTTAGGTATCAATTCGAAGATGAGAGAATTGAAATGTAGGTATCAATTCAAAGATGAGAGAATTGAAATGTAGGTATCAATTCGAAGATGTGAGAATTGAAATGTAGGTATCAATTTGAAGATGTGAGAATTGAAATGTATGTATCAATCCCAAAAGGGTCAAAATTTAGGTATCGACCTCAAAAGATGAGAACATTGATATTTATAAAAAGATTGTGGTGTTGAATTTGCAAAAGTGTAACATGTGGAAAAGTTGATTTTGTTGAAGATTTGTAGAACTTTGTGGGGTTTTGTGCAGAATGCAAAATTCCGCAAGGATGTAAAGAGAGTTAAGGTAGATAAAGACGGTTGTGCTGCGGGAACAAGAGTAGGAAACTCCAAAAAAAAAGAGAGAGGATCCACTCAACAGATTCGCTTCATTTTTATGTTATTTTTATCATATTTTAATTTTTCAAAATATGTCTTTAAAGTTTTAATTTTAATTGATTAATTTTCAAAAGAAATTTATTTAAATTTTATTTATTGTTCGTTACGTTGTTGAAGATTTGTTGTTTCGTTCTTTGTTCATTTGAACTTTGAACCAACGCATGGTTCGTGGCTTTCATCCATTGCACAAAAGGGCAACTGACAAAAAGGCGCAATTTGAGAGAAATTTCCATTAATTTTCTCTAATAAAAATGTCATAAATTGAACATAGGCCAATGCCTTAAAAAGGTACATTATGTAGTCCATGTCGAGATACATCGAGAACATCTCATGATATGAATACATTGTAGACTAAATACATCAGATACATGTCATGTTGCTTAAAACAAAGAAAGTGAACCCTCTGTACCAGTTATGTTGAGCTCCTGATCAAGCAGACCTTCTAAGTCATGCTCCAGGATAAAAGTTCCCTTTGCATGTACTTAGAGGTACAACCTTCTCACAGCTCATATGGAAGTAACTCCAATTCTGGGTCATGCTGGAATCTATATGGCATTTTACTGTCATCCATTCTGCAAAAAGTCACAGACACCCTACGGTGTCGTACTCCTGGAATGCAATGTTTGGCAACGTCTGTACTGTTGCCTTTAAGAATGAGCACTAAACCGGCTGGTAGAGGAATCTCCACAGAATCTCTAAATTCACCAGGGTCGACGATATCGATTTCCTTCCCACCCAAATAGAATATTGCTTTTGCTTAGAAATGAGACCGTGCAAAAGGGCCTCACAAAATCATGATGATCAATGTGCGGGGGAATGCAATCACCCTCTTCATAAATATTGATATTGCAAGAGGGAATACAGTCAGCTGACAGTATGCTCCATCAGACCATTCTTTTAGTCATCCACTTGTCATGGGGGGTAGCGGATCTACTTGATCATGTATGAGGATCCCAGGCGGATTCCCCTGTCTGTCATTCGTGAAGTTAAAACAACAGCCACACTGGATGGTGATTCTTCCCTTCCCTCTCATCCATTTCTTTGGTTCGGAATATGTCCTTTCCATGAAAAGGATCGCTCGGCCTCTATCTCTTAAGTCAAAGATACAGTCCAGAATAATTCTTTCATCAGTCTCGGAGAAAACCCTAGTATATAGCTCCAGGCCTTCCAATATGTTGACAAACTTTCCTTGAACTTATTCATAAAACTCAAATTCTTATTTATTTACTTTACTTATCTTGTAGTATTCTACCATGCCAGGTGTTGGCAGCTGACGCGGGCGTTCCTTCCCTCGAGCATCGGCGGGACATCTGCGGGAACCCAAACTGGTGCTGGTTGATCTGGAATGTGAGACTCGGCCTCTAGTGGGTTGTTTGACCCTGGGGTCCATGGTACATACTGATTCGTCACCAGTGGGACATATGATTCATCCATTATGAAATCCAAAGTCTTAGATTTGTTGGTGCTTGAAGTATATTCTTCTAATGTATTGAAACGCTGTAGATGCAGAACATTTAAATCCGGGCATTCTACAAACGTGCCCGTGGCTGATGTCCCGGCCGGTATTTCAACGTTGCATGTCGGGCAACCCTTGCACAAAACATCTGGAACTGAAAGCGTGTTTGACCCTGTCACAAACCCCAATTCTTCATCCGTGGTGGGTAAGCTGACAGAAGTTTCCTTCAGATATGGATCATAAATATGCCCCTCAAGAATAGGGGTGAGCAAGTTTTTCTTCTCTCTTTGATGTTTGCATTCTTGTCGTAGATAAGCTCTCTACTTCTTGTGGCTGGCGTTCCTGCGTTGCGTCCTGCAATGTGGAGTACTTGGTAGTCGTTCGTTATTGGCGGCTATTAAGCTACCAGCAGGTGGCTACCATGGAGGGCAATTGGCTGGGTCCCTCCATCGAATCTCGCTCTGTTATCATGTTCTTGCCTTTGCGTGATACATTATCTTTAGCGGTCACCCTCAGTAGAGTGGAAAGTCCTTCTTTCTCTTTGTCGCTGACTACGTCCATTAGAGAACCTTCGTAGTCCATTTCAACCTGGTTGAAATCCACGTTGAAGTCTATGGAACCACCCTGCAGTGCCATCTCCTCATTTAATGCGAGGTTCTAGCCATCCTGGAAAGCAAAGATCAGTCGTTGTCCCGATATTTTTCTACAGAAGACAGAAAAAATGTTAGTGGCCTGAAACTTGTCATGAATAAGAACAAAACAAAGTGTACATTAAAGTAAATTTTAGTTTGTTTTGATGCAATGAATTTTATGTATGAGTTTTGTTTAATTTATTGGAATATTATACTTAAAAGTGGAAAGAAGAAAATTTGAAGTTTAAAATATTTTTTTCAAAATTTTCATTATATTGAGGTTAATTACAAAATTTGGACCCGATCATAGACATTTGGCTATATAGATAACCCTAAAACAATCAAAGTTTCAAAGCAAGCAGAGGCAAGCGGCGTCAGGTTGCGTAATAAGTTTTCAGATATCGTTTGTTTATTAGTAACATGGGTCTTTCGCCCCAGAAGTCCACTAACTGGTAGGCTCCTCCTATGTAGACCTTTTCAACGGTAAATGGTCCGTCCCAAGTTGGCTCAAAATTTCCACATATTTTTGCGGCGTGCAAGAATAGGTCTTTTGAGCACAAGTATGAGGTCACCTACTTTGAATGTCCTTGGGCGGATCAATTTGTCATGGGCTTGTACCATCTTCACCTGGTAAAGCTATAAATTTTGTTGTTATTCCAGTCATTTTCCCTCGAGACTCTCCAGTTCTTCAAGTTTGAGTTTTGTGCTTTCTTCCGTTATGTCTTGTTGTGGGTTGGTTGGCAACGGCGACTCTGAGAGATGGTGTCTGAATTTATAGCGGTAGCACGACCTCTGACCTATACACGAGCATATAGGGTGTATACTGAGTGGGAGTTCTAAAAGTCGTCCGGTAGGCCCACAAGGCTTCTAATAGTTTGTTGTTCCAATCCCTTTTGTTTTCATCCAATGTCTTCTTCAAAATATGTACCAGTGTTTTGTTGAAAGCCTCAGCCAGACCATTTGCTCTGGTATAGTAAATCATAGAGTATCTCCAATCTATCCCATGTCTTTTGACAAAATTGTTGATCTTTATACTTTTGAAAGCTATCCCATTGTCGGAAATTATTTTTTGCGGTACTCCAAAATGGTAGACGATTTGGCTTTTGAAAAATTGAAGGACGTGCTGTGCTGTAACCTCACACAACGATACTGCCTCTACCCACCCATTTAGAGAAGTAAACTGTAGTGGCAAGTATAAATCTGTTTCTTTTGGAAGACGGAGGGTCTATCAGACCTATAATGTCCGTGCCCCAGCACTTAAATGACCACGAGGCAATAGTTGGGTGTAGCACATTCAGAGGCTGGTGTAAGTCCACCCCATGCATTTGGCATTAGTGACATCTTCTGGTTGTATCCATGCAATCGGACATCATTGCTGGCCAATAATACCCAAGTCATTTGATCTTCCTTTTCATTTTTGACCCTGACTGGTGAGCGTCACACAATCCGGCATGTACCTCTTTGACAATATTCTGTGCTTCGGCTCTACTCAAGCACTGTAGCCACATCTGGTCGAACAATCTTCTATAGAGAACGATCTCCCACCAGGGCGTAAGACATGGCCCTTCTTGTGTGTGGTGCGCCTCATACTCGTCTTCTGGTAGCTTTCCAGTATGCAAATATTCTATTAATGGCTTGTGCCAATCTTCGTTGATGTCTGCAACTGTATTTATTGTTTCTTCTTTTCCAAGCTTGTGTAGAGTTTTAAAGTCAATCCGAGACAAGACTCGTCTTCCTTGCACTGTGACTTTAATGGAATCCACCAGAGGACACGCCATTTACTTAGCAAGTTTTGCTAGAGCATCAGCCCGGGCATTATCTCCCCTAGGAATCTGGTAGAAAGTCACATCGGGGATCTGGTCCAGGAGCTTCATCATGTACTGATGGTATTTTGCTAATCTTGGTTTCAAAATTCTGTATTGTTCAGCAATCTGCTGAATGGCGAGTTTGGAGTCGCCATAGATGACAATGCTTGTTATATCCATTGAGATTGCCATTTGCAATCCGGTGATTAAAGCTTCATATTCTGTTTCATTGTTGGTGCATGGCTCTGTCAGGCGGTATGAGAACCTCAAAATACCCTTATCTGGCATGACAAAGATTAAACCAATCCCTGCTTTGCCTGATATAACTGTGCTTGATCCTTATAACTGTGCCTGATCTTGTGCATGATCCTTTGTCTTTCCTGGCTGACAAAGTGCCATCGAAGTACATCTCCCAGCGTTGCGCACTGCGTTGCGTACTGAAGAATTCTATTTGTAGTATTTGCTCATCTGGTAACTCATCGTTGAGAGAGGACCCAGCTGGTAGTGGGCATGCGGCGAGATAGTCTGCTAGTATCTGCCCCTTGATAGGACCGAGGGGAAAAAAGTTATATCAAATTGCAATAAGATCATTGACCATTTTTCTAGACATCCGGAGAGTGTTGGTCCCGTCATCAGATATTGCTATGGATTAAATTTCAAAATTAGGGTAATCTTATGAGAAAGCATGTAATGGCTAAGCTTTTGGGCGGCGAAGATTAACGCTAGACAATTCTTCTCAATAGGTGGATACCTTATCTCCGTCAGTATTAGGCGACAACTCAAGTAGGAGAGTGCATTCTCTTTACCCTCATCATTAACTTGGGCTAAGAGGGCTCTGAGAGAGTCATCTAAAGCCACGATGTAAAGTATCAACTATTTCCCTATAATTAGGGCTGCCAAGAAAGGAGGTGTCATAAAATATTGTTTAACGTCCTCAAAGGCCCGCTGGCATTTCTCTTCCCAGATAAATTTGGCATCCTTTTTTATTAATGTCGAGAAAGGCTGACACCTACCTGAGAGATTAGAAATAAAGCGTCTTAAATATGCCAACTTCCTTTGGAAGAATGTAGTTATGTAGTTGTTTCAAAGTTTTGGGAGGAGGCATCTCCAAGATAGCTTTAATCTTATCCGGGTCGATCTCAATTCCTCGATGATGGACAAGGAATCCTAAAAATTTCCTACAAATCCTAGAAATTTCTCTGAGGTAATGTTGAAGGCGCACTTTAAGGGATTCATCTTGAGGTCATATCGTCATAATCGTTCAAACACGATCCTCAAATTGTACAAACGGTCTATTTCCGTTTACTTTTGATGACCAAATCATCCACGTATCATTCTACTTGATCGTGAATAAGGTCGTCAAAAATCTTCTTCATTGCACGCTGATATGTTGCTCTGGCATTCTTTAAACCAAACGACATCACTGTGTAGCAGAAAATTCTAATCGGTGTTCTGAAGACCGTAAGTGTTGCATTCTCGGGAGCCATCTTGATTTGATTGTACCCTGATGATCCATCCATGAAGATGAAAATCTCGTGTGTCGAGGCGATGCGAGGCGATGTCCACCATCATTTCTGGTATTGGTAATGGAAACTCGTCTTTTGGACATGCATTGTTTAAATCTCTGAAATCGACACAAACACGGATCTATCCATTTTTCTTCTTAACAGGTACGATGTTGGCTAACCACATGGGATATTGTTCTTATTTAACAAAGTTGGCATCTATTAATTTCTTTACCTTGACGATGACTTGTTGTTCTATTTTGAGGCACATTCTCCTGATAGCTTGTTTCACTGGGGTTATATTCTTGTCCACCCCAAGTTTATGGACTGCAACCTCTGCTGACAGTCCTGACATTTCATCGTAGCTCCATGCAAAGCAATCTTTGAATTCTGTTAATAGTTTAATCAATTCTACAGATTTTTCATCATCAAGTAGAGAACTTATAAATATAGGCTGGGGTCGGTCTTTAGTCCCGAGGTTAATCTCTTTCAATTCATCAACTGTAGATTTAATTTCTTCCTCAAATTCTGGGGGAACATCTTCTATTGGCTAATCAGTAAAGTCATTCTCTATATCGAGGCAATCCTCTTTTCCGATTCACCAGTAACAACCATGCAAAATTCAGAATCATCGACTGATCCGATGGTACCAAATCTGAGACCCTCTTTCGAGTTTGGAGTTCTACTTTTACCAATACATAATTTTTCAAAAAGTTGAAATTTATCTGTTAGCATTTGTTTTTGTAAGTTTCCCTCTTGAATTTACTTTTGAACACAAGGAGAGAAGTAACCAAAAGGCAATTCCATTAATTCATTAGAATCAACATCTAAATTTACATGTTTTTCAAGCTCTGCAGAGGTAGAAGCACGGTAAAATTTGATCAGCTTTGAACCAACACTACAAACTCCCTTGAACTCTAAACTCTTGACCTTTTGATGGAGAATCGGAGTAAGGGTCATAGCATTCACATAGTGGTTTATCCGATCATACCTTGTTTCATATTCATTATTTTATGTATCTTCTAGGGATATCTTGTACTGAGGTCTTTTCCGTATTTTCCGTCTTTTCATCATTATCTCATCTTAAGAACGGTCTTCATCACCAATGTTGATAGTCATAGTCCGTTCAACAATTAAATTGATGCTTCTTCGTCCACGTCCCCGGCCTCGACCTCGGGTGAGCGAACTAAAAGGCCTTTCACCATCTCTTTGTAAAGGAGTGGTGGAAGATTGCTGAAGCGGAGTTGAATAGCCTCCTTTTTGTGATTCTTCAGAATCTTCATCTTTGTTTGTCAGAATCTCGCGCGAGAAGACAATAGAAGACAA
>NW_018226147.1:34334-69783 GCF_001263595.1 Phalaenopsis equestris | reverse complement strand
ACTAAACTTCATGCACTAAAAATGGTTGTAGATCTCCCTTGATGCAATTCTCTTATTTGATGCACTGGTGTTTGATGCACTGGTGTAAAGATGATGGAACCATGTTGTGCTCATGAATCCACGGTCGACCCAGTAGACCATTAAAAGAGGTCTTGGCATGGATGATATGAAATTTAGTGGTCGTCACGAGTTCTCCAACCTTCATAAGTAATGTAATTGATCCGAGGGCTCTTTCTCCATTTTGGTTGAATCCTCTTAACATCATCTTATCGGCCATAAGGTCTTGAGCTTCAATATCCAAATAGGCCAATGTCCGTAGGCTCATCAAGTTAAGAGATGCTCCAGGATCCACTAAAACTCTGGATAACACAAATCTGTCAATTTTGACAAAGATGTAGAGTGGACGGTTGTGGTCGGCAGTACCGAGCAGCAAGTCTTCATCTGTAAAGGTTACCCCAGACTGTTCTTTCAACGAGATAAATTCATCCTAGGATGTGTTGGCCAACTGAGCTAAGCAAATTTCTGGGTCAAGCAAAGCTGTAACCAGAGATTCTCTCATCTCCTTTGATAGAATCAGAGGGTCGTAGATGCTTAGTCGGGCCGGCAACTTCCTAAGATGAGCTAGCACGTTGTAGTCTACTTAGTATGATCCTCTAATTTTATCTTGATCATGTGGTTCTTCCACCTGTGGAGGTGGGGGTATCTCTTCTCGAGTGATTATCTGTTTCCCTTTGTCTGTTGGAGCTTTTCTTAGTGGTAACACTTTTCCGCTCCTTAAGTTAACTTCTGTGATTTCTTCTTCTTGAGATATCATTGTTGAATCTTCCGGTGTCTTTTCCTCTTTGTCAGAAAGGTCTAAGTTGAAGGCAAGTGGTGTACCATGATGCTAAAAAATTGGCTCTTCATTATCGGTGCTGTCGTAAGCGGTATTATAGATGTCTTCTTTGGACTTGACAATGAGTTCATCGGACTCTAGTACGATTTGAGGATCGCTTTGGGGATCGAGATCAAAGCTAGACTGGTTATAATTAGTTACGTTATCACCAAAAATAGTTAAAATGTAGCCAAAATCACAATCATTCTATTCATAAGACCCCAGAGGGACAAAAAGATAATCGTACAAAGTCAAGGGTTCAAGGATTTTCTTCCCCAAATCCAAGACAACCAATCTAGTAGAGGCAGTCCCTATCCCCCCCAGTGCTATCAATCTTTGTAGTGATGCTTTTCTTCTTCTTCTTTTTCTTTGACGATGACGGATCTCCTGGCAAAATCTTCATCCTGGGCTTGGTATGTTGCGGACTATGAATAGAGGCTTGTTTTGATGCAGGTTGGATCTTGTTCAGTATCTTCTTGGATGATCTGCTCGAAACTTCATTCCATCCTTCTTCAGTGTTGGTTGAAGCTTGCTTTGATCAATCTTGTATGTAATTAAGGACCGTCTAGAGTTCTTCCCAAGGTTTAATCCTTCCATCTGTTCCAGTATACGGATCGATTGGGGAGATTGACTCAGCTGAAATCATATTTATGGAACCTTTTTCAGGTTATCTCAAATACTCCTTCGGGATTGTTATATTCTCTTCCTTGAGGTTCTTCTCAAGCCAGTCTTTAAAGACGAACCCTTTTTTTATAGTGTGCCCAAGCAACCAGTGGTATGGGCAATAATTTGGTTCATTCTTCTTATCCACTTCTTCGGGCTTCTTTGGATCCGGTTGTTTGAATTCTGGATTCTTCATCAGACTTGAATATTTTAGGTATAGCTTTATCCTTGAAGGAATACACAACTTTTTGTCACTCCAACAGGGATATTCTTTTATCCCCTGTTCGAGGTGCTCCTTCTTGAGGCGGCCGCTGGTTGGATTGATTATTCTATTTTTAGAGGACTTGCAATGTTCTTCTACATATACCTTTATCGGGAGCTTTCCTTTGTCGACGGCCTTTTCATGTGGCTCCATGTGCTTTATTTTTTCTTGAAGACTGCTGGCTTTATTGAGTAGCTTCTAAAAGGATTTGATGGCGAGTCCCTTGAGCATGAAATCTACTGGCCCATGAATGCTCTTGAGCAGAATTTTAATCTCATGATGTTCCTGTAGCTGAGGTTCACATTTCATGCTAAGGTTTCTCCACCTCAAAATATAATCTACTAAAGTTTGGTTAGACTTTTGCTTCTCCATCATGAGTTCTCCGATAGACACATGGTGTTGCGCCCTGACAAATCTTTTCACAAATAACTGTTAAAAAGTTGTTCCAATTCAGAAAATGTTTTAACTGACACATTGAGTAAGTCAGTGTACCATTCGAAAGCAATCCCTGACAAGTTGCTGACAAACTGCTGGCAGCGTAGAGCCTCATTATTCCTCTTGTGGCCACAACTGACTCTGAAATGTGCTATGTGCTGTATGGGATTTCCAGTTCCATCGAATATCTTGAAGTTTGGGGCCACAAAACTCTTGGGGAAAGGGATGGCATCAAACTCCTCCGGGTAAGGGTAACCCTTCAAAATTGATGCACCGCTCCTGGACTGGGCTAAGTCATTTCAACCATTTGCTTATCAACCATCTGCTTGAACTCCTTTTCTGGCATGGCACTTGATGGAGATTTTTTCTTCGGTTGCTCATCTTTGTTGGCTGAAGTAGCCTCTCTTATTTCATCTATAATGTGTATGATTCCTCGCTGATCAGTCTCTGTAGAAGCCAATTGCGGTGCTTGCGATTGCCTCTGAATGGTGGCCATGGAGGTCATAGCTGCATTCATCTCTTCTATTCTTTTCTCCAGTAGACTAACTTTCTCATCCCTTAGGAGGATAACCCTATGCAGCTCATCTAAAGCATTCTCTTCGGTGTGAGGTTGAGCCTCGTGTGTAGATGTGGTGGCTCTGGTTTCAATTACATGGACATCCATGAAATCTTCCTCCAGGTAATCATTGTAATCAAAATTTTCATCGTCGCTATTGACGGAAACTCCATGTTCTCGAGCCAACTTGAAAATTTCGATCCTGAGTTTCTCAACTTTTTTTTTCAATTATCATTTCCTTGATTGCTTTAAGATCTGGAGGACCCTGATGGACATCCTCTACTTGTTCCTCCATCTCATTGGCGATTGTCGCGACGATGTCAGATATTTCATATCCTGGTTTCATTTCTTGTCTTGCGGGCTCACTGGACTGTATCGGTGCAGCGACCTTGGGTACCCATATCTTTTTCTATTTCAACGATGATGTCTCAAGACGGAGAATCTTAGTAGAAACATCAGTATGTCGAGGGAAAGTATGCTCCCCGTGGTGTAGACCGACTACAGTGCCAGGTAAGCGTATCGTCTTTGTCTTTGGGATTGTAGGAATATCTTCATAACGTGTGATGGGTAAGATCTTCGGACCCAGCCTTGACTTAACCGGTCGACGGACTTAACCGGTCGACTTGACTTAACCGGTCGACGGCCTACGGTCCTGGTGGCAGTATGATCAGTAGTAATTACTGCGGTATCAATTCTGTTCCCAAAACGGGACCAAATGGGGATGTGAGTAGATTGGACTCCAGTTGTCTTGTGGGACTGTCTGGTGCAGTTAACACCCTTCAGAATTCCTTCTTCATGCGAGGAGAAATTGTATCTCCCACTCATTTAAGTAACTCGCTAACCGAACATCCTTCTTTGGTAGCAAGCCTTCTGAAAACTGCGCTAATTGAGTGATAGGAGTGAACTTCTTTCCCTCCTCACTGTGTCTATGAAGTGACGGTAATGCGGAAACGATCCTTCAGATACTCTCATATCCCTTGGTATCTGTAAAAGGATCGAATATACTTCCTCGCAGGAGTGGATAAATTTCCAGTAACACTTCTTCAACTTGATGAGGCTCCTCTTAGGCTCCTCTGGCTCCTCTTCAACAGGTGTCTCCTTGGGAGCCTGAGCTTTGATGGCCCTCTGAACTTTTCTATTACGGATCCTCCTTTGAGTTTGGGTCAGCAGTATAGCCTTCAAACTCGATCCCATCTCCAACACAGGTGATGGGTCAATTAATCCCTCAGTGGGATCCTCAACAATCATTACTTTTTTCCCCTTAGTAGCAGCGAGGCTAGCAGGTTTGACGGGTGTCGTGATGGCAGTAGCTTTAGACTTCTTGCAGGCAGAGAAGTTTTGAAGGCAGTTCAGATTGAGTTTTTCATACAGCTCCTATATCTCTGGAGCGACGATCTTCATTACCATGAATGCGGCTTTTCTGAGGATGACCTCGAGATCTTCAAATCCAGCTCTGAACTTGATGGTGGGAGCGACGTTACGGGCGCTACGGTTCGTTGGCAGTTTGCAGGAAAAGGTCAGCGTTGGGTAAGCCATTGCAGTGGGTTTGAAAACAAAAAGTTTTCAGGGTTAGCTATATGACCAAAATATGACCAAAAACCTCATAATAAAAACCTCATAATTTTTTTAGTGCAAGAACTGAAAGTAGAGGTTGATCTATAGATCGGGCGGGTCTTAATTTATGGGTATTTTAAAATCTTGTTTAAGAAAAAGTGTAAAAATTATTTAATATAAGAAAATTTCAAAGTGTGCGCAGCACAACACAATTTGGTTTAATTTGCAGAATAGCAAATCAAATTGGAAAGGGGAATGTGAAGTATTTTAGGACCCAGTGTGGGACCTATTTAGTGGCAGAAAATGCCCAGGTGGAAATAGTCCACCGACACACCTTAAAGAGTCATTAATGGCCTTCAAAACCCCTTAGTTTGATGATGGTTGAACAGCTAGTCCTGAAGGTTGAACAGCTGACTGTACGATGGTTGAACAGCTAGTCCTGAAGTCCAAAGAGTTGACTGTACTTTCCCAAGATAGAAATGGGTAAAGTATGTCAACAGAAGAAGGGTAATTTGGTCCAAGAGGCACATGGACACATTACCGATCGTGTGAAGATAATATTTCTTGATTCGTATGGAGAGAAAAGTTTGTCCCCAGCGGAGTCGCCAGAAGCTGTAGGCATTTTTTTGGTGTTGGAGAAGTTGTCCGTAAGAAGCTGTCGGTCACCAGAATCAAAATCCCGTTGCCCGCTTTGCAAGGATGTTTTAATTTACATATACATTTAGTTTTAGAAAAATATTAAATCAAATTGACCCCATATTTTTCATAGTTTAAATGAAAGAGCGATGTACCTCAAATCCTGTATCTATCCCGAAGGATAAACACAAAACTTGAGGGTGAGACTCGATCAAATAAACTAAGGAATATATGACATCCGTTTGGTCTGTGAAACCTTTATATTTGCCGACAAGTTCCCCTATTTAATATAAAGAATTAAATAGGGTTTATATTAAGTTGGGTTCGGACATGCTTCCTATAAGGGCAAGCCCCTATAGTTAATTACATCTTAAATGACCAAAGTCACCTAAGAAGACTCTCAATAAAAATCAGGAAATATTATCATCAAGGTGTTTCAAAGGGTAGGACTTTTCAATGAGATCGGATGTAGAGGTGTGAAAGGGGATTGGTTCAAATTTATAACATTTTATTGTACAATCCAAAGCGTTTTTGAATTATTGGATGTATTGGATGTATTTGATGTAATTAGACATTGAATAATTATATTGAAGTTAATGTTTGGCTTTAGTTTTGAGGAGAAAAAATTATGTGTTTCATTCTACCAATTTTATTAGTTAGGGCTTACATTCGTGTGAAACTATCACACAAATATCCTAAAAGATGTGAGGATTTAGGTCGTGACAAATGACAACCTCAGATCCTAAGACAAGTTAGGGCTTATATTATATAGCAAGGCTATACGAAGGCCTAAAGATAAGGTGAGGATTTATGTTGCATAAGCAAGCAACCTCGAAGTCCTATGGTTTTGTTGTTTATATCTAAGGAAGGAAGATTGACCACCATGCTAGCTCCAAGCTCCTTGCTGCGACGAGTTTGACTTTTCTAGTGTGTCAAGTTATGATGTCAAATTAGGTGGCCCTATGGTTGAAGTTCTTTAAATTTTAATGGGGGCATGTTAAAGTTGATTAGAGTGACACCGGTTATGATCCTATGGTTTCCTCGTTCCAGCACCACTATTTTCTATTAGATTCACTTAGTCCAAATGAACTTACTAAACTCAACATAATGAGTTCCATAATTTCATTTAGACTGTGGGAAGCCTCGTTAGCAACCGTAGGTTACCTCCTCCGAGGAATTCCCGATCATCCGACAGAGACATCTTAATTTAGTTACAATCGTAGTTTTGTGTGATGTTTGTGATTAAATTTTGAGTTGTTTTATATTTTGAATGTTGTGGCGGTGAATTTTATCTTGATTGATTTTAATTTTAGTTTTGGTTGCTATCCTGATAGTTTTAGTTTTTCATGCAAGGTGGAATCATTGTTTAGCATGCAAATTTGCAGGTATAAAAGTACAATATGAAAGTACAAGAAAGACAATGTTGAAAACTGTAAAAGCGTACCTTACGAGCTTTCTCGTTCCACCACCTGAAACTTAAAATGCATGTTAAGGAAGCTTATATAGAGGCAAAGAGTAAGGTTTTGGTAGTTTTCCCAACTCTATGTCACATCTTGGTGGGTCCTTAAGAGTTTAGTTAAGGATGATTTTGTTAAGCTAAACATATTAAGTTTAGTAGATATCCGAGATATCCAACAGAGTTAGAGAAAGAAGCAAGTTTGTGCTACTCTCTCGCTAGGAAAATTCCAAGTTCTTTTGAACTTATTATGTTGCTTAATAATTCATCCTGTAAATACTCTTAGTGCTCCGTAAGCATTGATGTATCAATTACCCTAAGAGTAAGGTAATTATCATCCGTAATTTAATTTTGAAAATTATGTCGGTGAAGACCCTTAAAGAGGCAGGTTAGTGTTGTTAGAACACTTAGCCAAATTTTAACTTGGGTTTGTAGTGTTTAAAAGATGTTTTAATTTTAAATGATGTTTACTTTTCTAATCCTCATGTAAATGAAACTTGATTCGGCCTAAGTCACTACTAAGGCCTTAAGACCTAGGTGAGTATCTTAATTAGCTTTGAAAAGGTTAAGCTTTAGGTGGTCATGATTCATGATCAGAATTTTATTTGAAAAATTAAAATAGGGGTATTAAATTGATTAATTATTGACTTCAAAAGTCATACCCCTAAGTCCTAGATTCATCTCATTTTAATGTACTTCCAAATCTTAATAATTTAAAAATTTATTAACTTAATTAAGAAAGTGAGATTGGTTTCTACCAATTAATCCCTTGTGTTTCAAACATCAAATAAATTGATTAAGATCGGAGGTTACCCATTTCCTTTCCTAAATTAAGCCTAAATGTTAATTAAGGCTAATTTCCAAAATTGTACATTTGTCCCTAGGCGTCTATCACTTCATACTTTGTCCAATTCAATTCAAATGACTTCGGAATTTTTATCCTACCTTATTCATGAGTCAATTAAGACATCAGAGGAGAAAATGTGATTTTTTAAGATTTAATTTAATTTACATAATTATTTTCATTCAAAAATAGGATTTTTTAAAAGAAAATTCCGAACTTGGCCAAGGTAAATCCTAATCCCTTAAATTTTTGACTGGAGCTAACTTTAGACCAAAGAAGCCTTTGGACCAAATTTCATGATTTTTTAGGTTTTATTTGAATTTTAAGAATTATTTTAAATTCTGTAGTATTTATTAAATATAAAATGTTTTAAATGGGGAAGATTAATTTTTGTATTTTTGAAAAGTCTCCCTGAGGTCAAAAAACTTAGAGGAGAAGATTTTATATTTTTTTTAATTTTATTTGATTTATAGAAATTATTTTAATGAAAACTCATTTTTAGCCTTTAAAAAACATTTTTAAGCTTTAAAATTCAATATCTTTATTTAAAAAATTAGAAAAAATATTCTAATTGTTCTTAAGTGCTTAGGAAGCAATTTAGAACATTTCCATGAGTTATATTATTTTTGTAATTTTTATGAATTTTTAATTATTTTAAATATTTAAAAATAGGCTAAAAATGAAGTTTTTATTTCAAATATTATTTTATTTTTAGAAAATACCCCTGGTCACAGAGAATTCAAAAAATAAGTTTCATAATTTTTTGAGTTGTATTTCGATTTTCTTAAAAAATCATTTAGATGTAAAAAATGATGTTTATCTTTAAAAATCAACATAAGTTATCAAATGAACTCAAAATATTTTGAAATTCTTATGGTGAGTTCTCTACATCATAAACCATAAATAAATCACAGTGAAGAACAAAAATCAAATCATTTAAATGTTAATATTTTCCAAATTTAATTATCTTAATGATTTAGTGCTTATAAAATTTAAGGATATTTTAAATGACTTGAAAATGACTTGACCAACGAAATTATTTCCAAAAGCTTCCTTGATCATGGTGGACCTTCCAAAATTTTCTTGGAATTTTCTAATAAATGCGCTAATTTCCATGATTATTTTAAAGAAATAATGTGGAAAAACTTAAAAAACATGGATCTCTGTTTAGAGGTCTTTTCTGACTTTAGAAAAATCAAAGAATGTTCCCTTTGATAGAGGCTATAACATGCCAAAATTTCAAGACAAGGTGATGTGTGAAAATGCATGGAGAATCAAGTTATTCAAAATAGTGTTTAATTAATTAAAAATAAAATGTATAAAATGAATGTGCATCAAATGGACTTGAAATTTATTCTACATTATTCTCCTCTGTTCACTGAGCAAGTGTGTATTTTTATTTTATTTTTGTAAATTTTCTACACAAAGTTATGTATTTTTGAAATTAGGGGTATTTAAATAAATAGAAAAAAAGCCCTATTTATCTATTTAAACAGTGTGTGCTGACTAGATCCTAGGCAGCTCCAAATGCATGCGTGGCACACTCTGGTTGGACGCCGCCGTCCATGTATCTACTGACTCAACCCGCGATTTATGTTCCGAAGCGCTGTTCGGCTCGATCTTGGTTGTCCATTCAATACACGCACGATCGGACGACGCGTGGTCATCGTCCTCGATAGCTTAGACCGAGAACCGTCCAACTTTGAGACCTAAGATCTCTCTCATTTCTCAACCAAATAAAGTGAGATTTTTTTTAAAGTGCTCGTATAAGTAAGACGAACACATCCAAACGGTAAATGCATCATGAAATCAAGCCTAAGTAAACGGAGAATCAAAATAGGCTCGGGAGGAGGAGCAGTTTATACATTTGCCCTGAGAAGGGAAGCTTCGATCATAGGTGCTTGACACGTTCGTTGAGGTCCAAGAAGGCTAGTGATTAAGCCTCTGGTCTTAGTATAAGTTCTAGGTATGGATTCGACCAAACTCAAATTTGGGTAGTGGTTTAGAGCTATGGTAGAGGCTCTGTAGATAGGGGATTTGATGGGGCTTTAGCTTCTTTCACTATTGTGAAGGTGTGGGTGTAGTTAATTTGGGTTTGGTGGAATGTGGAGGTGTATTGGATTCTATCCTGGTTTTTGGCAAGGTTTCAAGCTCAAAATTGAGCTCCGGCAGTGGGAATTGGTGGGCGAAAATAGTTGGAATGCACTGAGGGGATCTTAGGGAAGTTTCGGCACCCCTCCCATGGCCGTGGAGGTGAGTTTTTATAAAAATGGCCATTGGGGTGGCTCAAAGGCATAAGCTTGGGTGCATTGTGGTGCTTAGGTGGAGGGCAGATGAGCTCCGTAGTTTGATTTGGATGAGATGGTCTCTAGGTTTGAATTGGGTGAGGTTCCATGGGGGTGAGGTGCCATGGGGGTGGCTCTTGGTTTTAAGCGTTCTTGGTTTTAAGCTTTTCTAGCCACTAGGCTGGCTGGCCGGCTAGCGGGAGGTGGCTAGGAGCTCAGTTAACCCAGTGGAATACCTAGGGGAATATGTCACAACAATTTAATGTGTTTATGCTTTGTTTTGGCAAAAATATCCTATGCTTAAGCAAATATGGAATAAAATCCCTTAATTTGGGGAACCTTTGGTCCATGGATTTGTTTAGGTGGTTTCATGGTGTTTGGACTTGTCACTAGGTCCAACTAATGGCTGTAGTGGAGTTAATTTGGTGACTATAGGGTGGTTGGGTCACATTTAGTCCATGGGTTCAAGTGGGTGCAAATGACCAAATCTTAGGTTTGGGCTAGGTTAGCCTTTCCAAATGACTCAAATAAATGTTGAATTTAGTGTAGAGGATCATAAGGAACAACTTTGGTGAAGGATGGAAGTGGTTTTGAGCTCAATTGAAGGGTCAATTTGAGGGAATTTTAAATCTTAGTTAATTTGGTCATGTTGGGCTAGGCTTGGGTCTAGCTTGGGTTAGCCTTGGGCTAAGTCCAAACTTATTATTGTAAATGGTCAATAGGTACCCCATGACGAGTTTTAAACAGGAATTGGGTGTTAATTTGGGAGTTAAGGCAACCAATTGGGTGAAATTTGGGGACTTAGCCAATTTGGGGCAAAATTTGGGAATTTTGGATTTAGGCCAAAATCAAATGGATTTGAGGCTTCACCAAGGCCATTTGATGGTTTATTTTGATGTATAAGGATGTTATAAAGATTTTTAAACATTAATTGGGCCAATTGACTAGGCTATAGGTTCAATTTGGTGGGATTAGGTCATGTGACAAAAATTGGGGGTTTGACCTATACCGAAATTGGGCTCAAATCATGGGCCAATTAAGCTTGTATTTGGTCTATATTGGTAATATCAAGAGTGAATTTGAGTGTAGGATTGGAATTGGGGTCAATTGAGATCAAATTGATGGACATTTGGGTTGAATTTGGGGAAATTTGGGTCCTTAAAGACAAATTTGGGGGTTTTGGTTAGAGATAGTCAAATTGGCAAAATTGGGTCATGTGGTAGTTGAGAAAAATGAAATTGAGATGAAATTGATTGAGAAAAATGAAATTGAGAATATTTGGGATTTATTAAGATTTTCTGGGAATTTTTGGAATTTTTTGAATTTTGGGCTATGGAGGGTCATTTTGGTAATTTGGGGGTGTTTAGGGACAAAAAACCAAGATGGGTATTTCTGATTGGATTGGGTAACTAATCACCCTAAATGAGCCATTGACCAAAGGAAATCCCATTTTGGGTCGCCTATGTAGTGGTCTTAGTTAAACCATAGCCCTAGGGCTGGTAGGTTTAGGGGACCATCTACATGAGTATCCCAAAAAGATCAAGGGACCTAGGCTAGAAATTTGAGTTTAGTGTGGTAAGAGAATATGAGTGTAGATGATTGTAGTGAGTGCCCTAGCTCCAGACCAACACCCAGGGTCAACCCTAAGGTTCAGCAGTTCAGCAGTCCTAAGGGTGACTCATCTTGAGTTTCCCTCCTAATGACCCCACCTACTAAGCCCTTATAGTTAATTACATCTTAGATAACTTGAAGACAATATCCTCTAAGCATGGGTTAGATTGTATCATTAAAGGGGTTAAAAACTTTTTAAGGGAGCTTGAAAGTGGCTTCTTCTTTTTCCATTAATATCTTGGTGAGGTGGCAAAGGCTCATATGGCTCACCTATGGCTTGGGATGACTTCATTGCTTGTCCTTGGTTTGGCCAATTTGCATGAAAAGAGACTTTAGTATTTTATTGGGTATTTTGATGGTGTTTTTCAATGGAATGATTTTAGCATGAATTAGGAACTTAGGGAATAATTTTTATTAAATGGATGATGACGAGAAAAAATTTCATGTGGGCTTTTAATTGAAAATTGGGCTTTTTGAAAGACTTATGAGCTTGGGCTTTTAGAATTGGGGATGAACTTAGGCTTGAGTTTGGGTTTGATTTGGATCAAAATTTGGGTCAATTTAATGCTTAATTTGGTGTATTGAGATGTCACGAAGAGTTTTGAAAGGATTTCAAGTGATTTTGAATTGAATTGAAAAGTCAATTTGGTGGAATTTGGGCATTTAATGTATATAGTTCCTTATCTTCTTTTTATTTGGGCATATATATTTATATAGTTCCTTCTCTTCTTTCCTTTTCTTTATAAAGTATACTTTCGTAGTGAGGTCACCCTCTACAGGTAGGAGTCCTATGTATTTTGGTATCTAGGTTGGGGACCTCCCAAGTTTAGTCTTTATGCAATGTTTTCATTATTCAACACGTAGGGAAAGGAGAACTTCAGAAGTTTTCATTTTATTAAGGTTAATTTATTACAAAATTTTGGACTCAGTCACAGACGCTTGGCCAAATAAATAACCTTAGAAAAATCAATATCACAAAATCTCACAACGAAAATCCACTAGCTGGTAGGCTCCACTGAAATAGATATTCTCTATAACAAATGGTCCCTCCCAAGCTGACTCAAAATTTTCACCTATCTTGCGATGTGCAAGAATAGGACTTTCAATAATAAGAATGAGGTCACCCACTTTGAACGTCCATAGTCGGACCAATTTTTCATGAGATTGTACCATCCTTGCTTGGTAAAGTTCTAAATGTTATTGTGCTTCTAGTCATTTTCCTTCGAGTCTTTCTAATTCTTCAAGTTTGAGCTTTGCACTTTCTTCAGTTGTAATTTGGTTGGTGATGGTGACTCAGAGAGATGGTGTCTGAACTTTCAGTGGCAGTACGACCTCAGACCCGTATACAAGCTCATAGGTTGTACACCAAGTGGGAGTCCTGAACGTCGTCTGGTAGGCCCACAAAGCTTCTAATAGTTTATTATGCCAATCTCAATACATCAAATTAAACATTAAATTGAATGGATTTTGAATTGAAAGGATTTCAATTTTGAAGGTCCTTGGGTGGACAAATTTGTCATGGGCTTGTACCATCTTTACTTGGTAAAGCTCCAGATGCTATTGTGCTTCTATTCATTTTCCTTCGAGACTTTCCAATTCTTCAAGTTTGAGTTTTGCTCTTTCTTCTGTTGTAATTTGATTGGTGACGGTGACTCTGAGAGATGACTTTTGGATATCTAGCGGTAGTGCGGCCTCGGACCCGTACACGAGCATGTAGCGTGTACACTGAGTGGGAGTCCTAAACGTTTTCTGGTAGGCCCACAAAGCATCTAACAATTTGTTATGCCAATCTCTTTTTTTTTCCTCCAATGTCTTCTTCAAAATCTGTACCAGTGTCTTGTTGAAGGCTTTGGCTAAGCCATTTGCCCTGAGATAGTAAATTGCAGAGTATCTATAGTCTATCTCGTGTCGTTTGATGAAATTGTTGATTTTTGTGCTTTTGAAGGTTGTCCCATTATCAGAGATTATTCTGCGCGGAACTCCAAAACGGTAAACGACTTGGCTTTTGAAGAACTGAAGGATGTGTTATGTTGTAACCTATCGTAATGGCATTTCCTCTGCTCATTTGGAAAAGTAATCAGTAGCGACAAGTTATAAATGTGTGTCATTTAAAGGATGGAGGGTCTATCAGACCTATTATGTCCGTGCCCCAACACTTGAATGACCGCAACAATTGGGTGTAGCACATTTGGAGATTGGTGTAAGACCACCCCATGCACTTGGCACTGGTGACATCTTCTAGTTGTATCCATGCAATCAGACATCATTGCCGACCAATAATATCTGAGTCTTATGATCCTCATTTTCATCTTTGGCCCTGACTGGTGAGCGCCACACAATCCAAAATGTACTTCTTTGATAATATTTTATGCTTCTGCTTTCCTTAAACATCATAGTCACATCAGAATGAGTGATCTTCTGTAAAGGACCATACCCACTAAGACGTATGTCATTGCCCTTCTTGTGATGTGGTGTGCAGCTGAATTTTCCTCTGGCAGCTTTCCAATTTGCAAATATTCCATCAATGGCTTGCGCCGGTCTTCATTGTTATTAGTAATTGCAATCATCATTTCTTCTTCTTTTCCAAGGTTGTGTAGATTTTCAAGGTCGATTTGAGAAAAAAACTTATCTTCCTTGTACTATAATGTCAATGGAATCCTCCGGGGGAGACGCCAATTCTTTTGTAAGTTTTGGTAGAGTGTCAGCATGAACATAATCTCCCCAAGGATTTCGGTAGAAAGTTACATTGGGAATCTGCTCGAGCAGCTTCATTGTGTACTTATGGTATTCTGCTAAACTTGGTTTCAAAATCTTGTATTTTTCGGCTACTTGCTGGATGACAAGCTGTGAGTTGCCGTAGATAACAATATCTACTATATCCATCAAGATTGCCAACTCCAATCTGACAATTAAGGCTTCATACTCGGCTTTATTGTTGGTACACGGCTCTGTCAGGTGGTATGAGAATCTTAGCATACCCTTATCTTATGTGATGAAAACCAAACCAATTCTTGCTTTGCCTAGTATAAGTGTGTTTGATCCTTTATCTTTTCTGGCTGACAAAGCTCCATCGAAGTACATCTCCCAGTGTTGCTCACTGGAGAATTCCATTTGTATTACTTGTTCATCTGGTAACTCGACATTAAGAGGGGACCTAGCTGGAAGTGGGTGTGCCGTGAGAAAGTCTGCCAAAATCTGTCCCTTAATAGCACGGAGGAGAAGAAATGTTATATCAAATTGTAATAAAATAATTGACCATCTCACAAGACGTCCAAAGAGTGTTGGTCGGGTCATCAAGATTGCAATGGATTAAATTTTGAGATTAGGGTAATCTTATGAGAAAGTACGTATTGTCTGAGTTTCTAGGCGGTGAAAATTAATGCTAGACAATGCTTCTCAATTGGAGGATACCTTGTCTTCATCGATATTAGATGATGACCCAAGTAGTATAGTGCATTTTCTTTACCCTCGTCATTGAGTTGGGCTAAGAGGGCTCCGAGAGAGTCATCTAAGGCTGCTGTATAAAGTATCAACGGCTTTCCTGGGATATGAGCTGCCAAAGCAGGAGGTGTCATTAAATATTGCTTAACTTCCTCGAAGGCCCGCTGGCATTTCTCTTCCCTAACAAATTTTAACTAATGCCGAGAAGGGCTGACACCTACCTGAGAGATTAGAAATAAAGCGTCTCAAATATGCCAACTTCCCTTAGAAGGAATGTAATTATTTCAAGTTTTTGGGAGAAGGCATTTCAAAAATAGCTTTAATCTTATCCGGGTCGATCTTGATTCCACAATGACAGACAACAAATCCTAGAAATTTTCCAGATGTAATGCTGAAGGTGCACTTTAATGGAGTCATCTTAAGGTCATGTCATCGTAACCATTCGAACACGATCCTCAAATCATATAAATACTATATTTTTTGTTTACTCTTGATGACCAAATCATCCACTTAACATTCCATTTGGTTGTGAATGAGATCATCAAAAATCTTTGATATAGCTCATTGATATGTTGCTTCGGTGTTCTTCAACCCAATTGACATCACTGTGTAGTAAAAAATACTGATACATGTTCTGAAAGCTATAAGTACTGCATCTTCCGGAGCCATCTTGATTTGATTGTACCCCAACGATCCATCCATAAAGGAGAAAATTTCATGTTTCAAAGCAATGTCCACCATCATTTCTGGTAATGGCAGCAAAACTTCATCCTTTGGACATGCTTTTTTGAAATCTCTGAAGTTGACACATACACAAATTTTTCCATTTTTCTTCTTAATCGGTACGATGTTAGCTAACCACGTGGGGTATTGCTCTTCTTTTAAAAATTTAGTGTCTATTAACTTCACCTCGATAATGAATTTCTGCTTTATTTCGAGGCACATTTTTCTTGGAGCTTGTTTTACTGGGGTCATATCTTTATCCACCCTGAGTTTATGAACTACAACTTCTGCTGACAGTCACGACATTTCATCATAACTCCACGCGAAGCAATCTTTGAATTCTGTTAATAGTTTAGTCAACTTTATAAATTCTTCATCCTTTAGTAAAGAACTTATAAATGTAGGTCGTGGCTGCTCTTCCGTCCTGAGGTTAATTTCTTTAATTTCATCGACAGTTGACTGGATTTCTTCCTCAAATTATGGCGGGGCATCATCTATTAGCTGATCAGTAGAGTCATCCTCTATATTGAGGCAATCCTCCTCTGATTCGCATGTAACAACCATGCAAAATTTTGAATCATCGATTGGTCCAACTGTACCAAATTTGAAACCGTCCTTCAAGTTGGGAGATTGACTTTTAACATCCCATAATCTCTCAAAAAGTTGTAATTTGCCTTTTGGTATCTATTTTGGAAAATATCCCTGTTGAATTAAATTTTGTACACAACGTGAAAAGTAACCAAAACCTAACTCAATTAATTCATTAGGATTCTCATCAAAATTTATATGATTTTCAAGTTTATTAGAAGTAGAAGCACGATAAAATTTGACCAGTTTGAACCAGTGCTATGGACTTCCTTGACCTCTAAACTCTCGACCTTTTGAGGGAGAATCGGAGTAAGGGCCATGGTGTTCACATTGTGGTTTATCCGATCATACATTGTCTCATATTTGCTTTTCTCCCTATCTTTTAAGGATATCTCATACCGAGATTTCTTCTATTTTGTCATCTTTATTTCATTTTCAAAACTTTCTTCATCATCAATGTCGATAGTCGGCCTAGTCTGTTCAACAATTAAATTGGTTCTTGTTCGTCCACGTCCCCAGTCTTGAACTCGAGTGCGCGAACTATAAGAACCCCCACCAACTTATTGCAAAAGAGTGGTGGAAGATCGTTGAAGCAGAGTTGAATGGATTCCCCTTTGTAATTATTTTCCATCTTCACTTTTATTTGTTATAGCTTTATGAGAGAAGACAATTTTCTTTGGAGGCACGCAGTAGGCGGCATCTTCATGAATGCCAACTTCATGAATGCCAACTTCATGAACTGAAAACAGTTGTAGATCTCCCTTGATGCAATGTTCTTGTCCTTCCTTGTAGTACTTAATGCACTGGTGTAGGGACAAAGAAACCACATTGTGTTTGTTAATCTATGGTCGACCAAATAGAGCATTAAAAGCGGTCTTGACATCGATAATATAGAATTTAGCGGTTGTTACTAGTTCTCAAACCTTCATAAGTAATGCAATTGATCTATGAGCTCTCTCTCTCTCTCTTTTGGTTGAATCCTCTTAGAATTATTTTATTGGTCGTAAGCTCCTGAGCTTCAATTTCCAAATAGGCCAATATCCTTAAGCTCATGAAGTTGAGGGATGCTCCAGAATCTACTAAGACTCTGGGCTACAAAAATCTGTCGATGTTAATGGGGATATAGAGTGGACAGTTTTGGTCATTTGATCGGCGGTACCGAGCAGCAGGTCTTCATCTATGAAGGTTACCCCAGACTGGTCTTTAAATGAGAAAACTTTATCCGAGGATGTGCTGGCCAACTGGGCAAAATAAATTTCTGGGTCAAGCAAAGCTGTAACTAGAGACTCTCTCATCTCCTTTAATAGGATCAGAGTGCATTGCAGATGCTTAATCTAGCCGGCAATATTCTAATATGAGCTAGCACATTGTAATCCACCTTGTATGATCCTCTATTTTTCTCTTAATTATGTTGTTTTTCCACTGGTGGAGGTGGAGGTAGCTTTTCTCGAGTTACTATTTACTTTCCTTTATCTGTCAGAGCTGTCCTCAGGGGTAATACTCTCCCGCTCCTCAAGTTCACTTCTGTAATTTCTTCTTTTTGAGATACAATTGTCGAATCTTTCGATGAATCTTCTTTTTCGGAATGATCTAAGTTGATGGAGAGTGGTGCACCATGGCAATTGAGGATTGGTTCCTCACTCTCGGCACTATTGAAAGTGGTATTGTTGATGTCTTCTTCAATTTTGTCAATAGGTTCATCGAAATCAAGCACGATTTGAGGATCATTTTGGGAATCAAGATCAAAGTTAGATTAGTCATAATCGATCATGTTATCATTAGAAATAGTTAGAATGTAGCTGAAATCATAATCATTATACTCATAAGACCCCAGAGGGGTACAAAGATAATCATACAAGGTGAGGGGTTCAAAGATTTTTTTCCCCGAATCCGAGACAACACATCTAGCAGAGGCAGCCCCTATCCTACCCCACGTGCTATCAGTCTTCGTGGTGGTATTCTTCTTCTTCTTTCACGATGATGGTTCTTCTAGTGAAATCTTCATCTCTGGCTTGGTAGGCTGAAGACTCTAAACGAAAGCTTGCCTTGAACCAGACTGGATCTGGTTCAGTATTTTCTTGGATGATTTTCTCTAGACTGTACTTCATCAATCTTTTCTAGTATATGGGTCAATCAGGGAGATTGGTTCAGCCAAAATCATATTTATTGAACCTTTTTCATGCTCTTTTAAATATTCTTTCAGGATTATTATATTTCCTTCTTTAACATTTTTCTTGAGTCCATCTTTGAAGATGAAACGTTCCTCTATAGTGTTTCCAAGCAATATATGAAATGGACAATAAGTTGGTTGATATTTCTTGTCAACCTCTTCAGGTTTCTTTGAATCCGATAATCTAAACTTAGGCTTCTTCATCATACTTCTGAACATTTTGTGTATTGCTTCATCCTTGAAGTAGTACACTACTTTCTGTCGTTCTATCAAAGATATTCTCTTATTCTCTGCCCGATGTGATCCTTTTTGAGGCGGTCACTAGCTGGACTGGCCATATTGTTGTGTCTATTGTCAAGCATGCTATGATGACGATTAATCAGAATTTTATGCATGTATCTTCATTGGTTTTTTTTCCTTTATCAATTGTTGCCACTCTATCGGACGTCTTTTCAAATACTTTGGTCATCCTGGACTTCTCAGCCTTTTCATGAGAATCAATATGTTTGACTTCTTCTTGAAGATTAGAAGATTACTGGCTTTGCGGCTTTGCTGAGTAGCTTCTCGAAGTATTTAATGGTGAGTCCCTTGAGCATGAAAGCTACTGGCCTATGTATGCTCTTGATTAAGATCTCAATTGCATGTTGTTCCTGTAGCGGAGGTTCACATTTTATGCTAAGGTTTCTCCACCTCAAAATGTAGTCCACTAAAGTTTCATTGGGCTTCTGCTTCTCTACTATGAGATCTATAATAGACACCTGATGCTACGCTTTGACAAATCATTTTATAAACAACTATTCTATCTCAGAGAATGTCTTGACTGATCTGTTGGGTAGTTCAACATACCAATCGAAAGCAATTCCTGACAGGCTACTGACAAACAGTTAGAAGAGCAAGGCTTTGTTACCTCCAGTATACTATAACTGGCTAGGAAATGTGCTATGTGTTGCCTGGGATTTTCAATCTCATCAAATATCTTAAAGTTTGGCAACATAAATCCCTTAGGGTAGGGTACGGCATAAAATTCTTCCTGGTAAGGTCTACCCTTTAAAACTAGTGCACCACCCTTAGATTGGGCTAAGGCATCCTGAACTTGCTCGATCATTTGCTTAATTTCCTTTTCTGGCATGGCACTTGATGGAGAATCCTTCTTTTGTTGCTCATCTCTATTTGTTGAGGCAACTTCTCTCCTTTTCTCTCCTTTCATCCGTCCTTTCATCCGTGATATGTATAATCTCCAATTGATTGACTTCTGGAGAGACTAACTTTGGGGGTTGAGATTGTCCTTGAACGTGGCCATGACCGTCATCCCTTAAGAAAAATAGCCCCACGCAGCTCATCTCCGACTTTGTCTTTGACGAGAGGTTGAGCGTCGCTCACAGACGTAGCGGCTCTGGTTTTGATTACATGCACATCCATTAAATCTTCCTCGAGATAATCATTGAAGTCAAAATCTTCATCATCATCAATGGAAACTCCATGTTCTCGGGCTAACTCGAAAATCTCGACCCTGAGATTTTCGACCTTTTCTTCAATTATTGATTCTTGTAGCATTTTGAGATCTGGAAGACTTGCCTGGATATCCTCCACTTGTTTCTCCATCTCTCTAGCATTTGCTGCGACAATGTCGGATACTTCAGACCCTGGCTTCATTCTATGATCCTGCCTTACGGGCATGCTGGACCGTAGCGGTACGACAACCTTGGGTATCCATACCATTTTCTTTGACAGTGATGTCCTGAGACGGAGTGTCTCAGCAGAAACTTTGGCATGCCGAAGAGAAGTATGCTCCTCATGGTGCAGACCAGACACGGTACTAGGTAACCCTTTGTCTTCTCCTTCAAAATTTTAAGAAAATCCTTGTGACTGGTATTTGGTAGAATTTTTGGACCTACATGTGACTTAACTGGTTGACAACCCTTGAGTCTAGTGACAGTAGAATCTGCAGTAGTGATGGTGGTATCAACTCTGTTTCTTAGGCGGAACCAGAAGGGAATGCGAACAGGTAAAGCTTTAGTTAACTTTTGAGCTCACCTCACAGATCTGACGTCCCTTAAAATTTCTTTCTTCATGTGATGGGATATTGCACGTCCCACTCATTTGAGTAACTTGCCAACTAAACAACCTTCTTTAGCAGCTAGTCTCTGGAAAATTGTACTGACTCGGATAATAGGGGTGAGATTTTTCCTCTCCCCACCAAGTCCATTGAGGTTTCGGTAAGGTAGCAGTAAGGTAGCAGTGATCTTCTGGATACTCTCGTACCCATTAGTATCCATTAAGAGATGGAACCTACACCCTTGCAGCAAAGGATAGGTTTCTGGCATTGCTGACTCATCCTGGTGAGGAACTTCATCAACACGCACTTCCTTAAGAATTTGGGCTTTAGTAGCCCTCCGAACACTCCGGCTGCGGTTTCTCCTTTGGGTTTGGGTTAACAATGTAGTCCTCAAAGTCGATCTGATTTTAAAGACTGACGGTGGGACAACCAATCCTTCAGTTAGGTCTTAGATGATCATAATTTATTTTCCCTTCGTAGAAACACGAACACCTGGCTTGGTAGGTGCCATGGTGGCAGTAGCCTTGACCTTCTTGTAAGAAAGGAAAATTTGAGGGTAGCTCAAGTTAAACTCAACAGATGATTCTTGAACCTCTGGAGTGGTGAGTTTTATTATAACAAATGGGGCTTTCCCGAGAATGACCTTGAGATCTTCAAATCCTGCTCCAAACTTGATGGTGAGAGCGACATTGCGAGCACTGCGCCTCGTCGGCAGGTTGTAGGAAAAAGTGAGCATTGGGAACGTCATTGCAGCAACTTCAAAAAGAAAGCTCTGTGGTTAGCTATTTGGTGAACACCTCATAATCTTAGTGCGAGCACTAAAAATTAACAGAGGTCAATCTGTAAACCGGGTAAGTCTTTATTTAATTTATGGAAATTTCAAAACTTAGTAAAAATAGTTTGAGAGTAGAAAGGTTTAATTAATATAAGTAAAATTAAAGAGCATGCGCAGCACAACAAGATCTGATTTAATTTACAAAATAGCAAATTAAACTCAAAAAGAAAAAGTGTAGTTCAGGACCTAGTGCGGGACCAACTTAAAAACGCACAATGTCGTAGTGGAACTAGTCCACTAACACACCTATTGGGAGTCCAACCCCACACAAAGATCAAAAAGTCCTTAATGGTCTCCTGAACCTCGCTGTTCGTAGGTGATCGAACAGATGGTCCTGAAGTCCAGAAGAGTTGATCGTACTCTCCCAAGATAAAAATGGGTAAAGCATGCCAACAGAAGAAGGGAAATTTGGTCCATGAGAGACATGAACACAATACCAATGTATGAAGATAATATTTCCTGATTTAAATGGAGAGAGAAACTTTCCCCAGTGGAGTCGCTAGAAGCTGTCAGCACTATTTTTGGTTGATGAGTTGCCCGTTGGAAGCTGTCAACCGCCAAAATCGGAATCTCGTCGCCCGCTTCGGAAAGTCATTTATTTTTACATATAAATATATATATGTATATATATATATATATATCTATCCCGACGGATAAACACAAGACTTGAGGATGAGGCTCGATTAAATAAACTAAGAAATATATGACATTCATTTTTATTTTCTGACAAGTTCCCATATTTAATATGAAGAATTAAATATGATTTATATTAATTTGGGTTCATAAAAGCTTTCTATAAGGGCAAGCCCCTTTAGTTAATTACATCTTAGATACATCTTAGATAACCGGGAACCGGGGTCACCTAAGAAAACTCTCGATAAAAATCATGAAATATTATCTTCAAGGAATTCAAAAGGATAGGACTTTTAAATGAGATCGATCAAAGTGGTGTGAATGGGAAATGGGTCAAATTTGGAACAATTATTGTAGAATCCAAAGGAGAAAAAACTAGGGGATATCATTGATCAGGAGGAGAACCTCGGTGACTTCCCAGTCTATCATATTGTTTGGCTTTGGATTTGAAGAGAAATTATTTAAATGTTTCATCTTGCCAATTTTATCTGTTCAGGACTTACATTTATGTGAAACGATCATAAAAATAACCTGTAAGATGTGAGGATTTAGGTCGTGATGAACGAATATCTCAAAATCTTAAGACGAGTTAAGACTTATATTGTATAGTAGAGCTACACAAAGGCAAAAAGATAAGGTGAGGATTTATGTTACATTAGCAAACAATCTCAAAACCCTATGCTTTGTTGTTTAATTTTAAGGAAAGATATGCTGTTGTAGTTCCTCTTTCTGTTGAAGATGGTCATGTTGTCCACAATCCTAGCTCCAAGCCCCTCGTCGTGACAAATTTAAGTTTTCTAATGTGTCAAGTTGTGATGTCAAATCAGATGTGCTTATGTTTATAGTTCTTTAAATATTCTGGGTCATATTAAAGTTGATTAGAGCGACACCGGTTAGGAACCTCTGGTTCCCTCGTTCTAACACCACTATTTTATATTGGATTTAATTAGTCCAAATGAATTTACTAAACTCAACTCAATGAGTTCCATACTTTCATTTAGACCGTGGGAAATTTCATTAGCAACTGTAGGTTACCTCCTCCGAGGGATTCCTGGTCATCCGATAGAGACATCTTAATTTAGTTGCACTTGTTGTTTTGTGGTATTTGTGATTAAATTTTGAGTTGTCTTATATTTTGAATGTTGTGGCAGTAAATTTTATCTTGGTTGATTTTAGTTTTGGTTTTGGTTTTACGGCTACCCTAGCAATTTTGGTTTTCATGCAGTGTGACATCATTGTTTAACATGCAAGTTTTGTATGTATAAAAAGACGATACTGTAAACTATAAAAGTGTACCTGACAAGTCTTCTCGTTCCACCACCTGAAAGGTCAGTACTTGCAAGGCATGTATATAATATTGCAAGGAACTTAAATTGCAAGGGTAGATGAAGGTTTAGTTACCAAACCCCAGGCTATGGTTTTATTGAGTCTTGAAATATCTTAGTAGATGATTTTAAAGCAAAAGTATGACAAGTCCAGTTTGGCCTTCATAATGTCCAATAAATTTTAAAATGCTTAAGGCATTACCTTAGACCACTTTAAAGATCTCTCGAAATGTGTTGAGTTCATTTGGGACTTATCATATTATTCCATTAATCATCTGAGGTCGAAGTGTGACTACCCCGTTGCTCATAGAAACTTAGCAATTTAATTATTTCAAGGATAGAATACTCAATTAATCAATTGATTTTTTTGTTTAAGAGTGAGTGGGTGCCCCTAAGGCAAGTTTAGGTTATTTAAGATTGTGGTGCACACAATTAAGGTCAGGCTCATAGTGTTTCAAGATGTTAGTCACCAATCATGTTGTCTTCTAAATCCAATCAATTTAGATATTGAGCTTGTGTCACCACTAAGCCTTTAACAATCATGATAGGTGAAAAGGTGATTATAAAAAATTTGATTTAAATGACATGTATTCTTATCAAATGGTCAAACCATCCTTAACTTTGGGCTTCAAGAAAAGTGAATTTTTATCTTTCCGACTTAAGCCCATCACTTAAGAATCGTCTAATCTTAAATGACTTCCAAGTCATGATGATTAGGAGGATTATGGTTTTTTTGATGTTATGCAAGGGTAGTGAGTGAGTTTCTACCTTTTAATGCCTTTGTATTTCAATCATCCAAACATATTAATTAAGATCAAAATTACCCATTTTCCCTTGGTTAATCCTAAATTTTTTATTAAAACAACAAAGTCTAAAATTCCCACTTTGCCCTTGGGGTTTGCCCGTGGGGCACTTCACCTCATAACTCATTAAACACAACTCAAATGACTTTAAGGGATCGAAGTGTCATATTTATGAGGTAATTATAATGTGAGAGGAGAACATGTGGACCTCTCAAAATTTTAATTTAATTTAGGTAATTATTTAAATTTGATAGATATGATTTTCAAAGGTTAATTTATTTAATTACCCAAAATAAAGTTTGTATTTATGGAAAAAGTATTAGAGGTCTCCTAAAGTTAGAGAAACACTTAGGCCAAATTTCATGATTTTTTGAATTAAATTTTTATTACTATTATTTAATTTTTAATCATATTCAATGATTAAATTAAATAGAAAATAATGTTTGAATTACAAAAAATCATTTTTATATTTTTAATTGACTTCTCTGAATTCAGAAAACTCAGAGAACCAAGTTTTGCATTTTTGTGATTTTTAATTTATTTACTATAATTATTTTAATGGGAAAATATGGAAAAATTCTTTTTTAAGCTTTTAAAATTTATATTTTAACTTAGAAATTTATGAAAAATATCCTATTGAATTCTAAGTGATCAAGGAATATTTTCACTCATTTTGAACCATTTTTGGTATTTTTGAAAGTTTTGATTTTTTTAATTATTTTTAATTCAAAATATATTTTAAAAATGAAATGTTTTGAAAAAAATGGATTTTATTTTTTTTAAATGTCCCTGATCACAAGGAACTCAGAGAACAAATTTTCATAATTTTTCTAAGCTTGCATAATTTAATATAATTATTTTTATAAAAAAATACAAGGTTTCTTTAAAATTTTCTTTTAGTGCTTAGACTAAGTCAAATTGTTTTTATATTTTTACAGTAAGTAAATATGATTTTTATGGATAGTAGGGAAGTGATTTTGTCAATTTTTGATAAGTATTTAATTTACATAAATTAATATAAAGCATATGCATTTAATTAAGCATGAAAATATACAAGATGATTCAAAATATCACAATCTTTTTGCTAGACTTCTCTGACCACAAGAAACCTACTAAAATTATTCTCATAATTTCTGAAGTGATATTTCAACTTATATAATTAAAATAACAAAAATAGTCACCTTAGCTTGAAAATTAGGGCCAAAAGTATAGATGTGTCCTCTGATCTTGGAGAAATTAGAAGACATGTCCTCTGTCATGAGGAATGAACCCTCAAAATTTCAAGCTATGGTGAGCAATATTTAGCCATGAAGAATTGAAATACCACAGAGGGTATTTAATTAATTAAAAATCATATGTTTATCAAATAATTTTATTTTAGTAGTCCACATTATTCTCCTTTGTTCATTGAGCAAGAGGGTATTTTTTCTTTTAGTTTTATGATTTTTGTAGAGAAAGATATGGATTTTTTTTAAGTTTAGGAATTTAAAATAATTCAAAAATCCCTTTTTTCTACTTATTCAGTGTGACGCTGTCTGGATCCTAGGCAGCTTTGAACTCACATGTGGTGCACTCTCAAAGGACACTGCCATCCTCTTTAGCTACCACGCGGCCTGCGGTTCACGCACCATCCACTCGTCCTGCTTGGTCTCCTCTGTTGGTTGGATACACGCGCGATTGGATGGTTCTCTGTTATCATCCCCAAGTGACTTAACCCGTAAGCCGTTCACACTAAAACCTTAAGATCTTGAGCTACACTTAAACAAATCGCATGAGGTTTTTTTCTAGACCTTCATCTACTCAAGACGCACATTTATATGGTTAAGCAAGTGTGAAATCAAGCCATTACAAATGGAGAATACAAATAAGCTCAGAATAGGTTTGAGGTTCAATACCTTTGTCTGAGAGGGGAGGCCTCAATTAGAATGTTGTGGTAGCTTTGATTTGACCCAACAAACCTCTGGATAAAGTCTCAAGCCTTGGTGAATTGTCTAAGTATGAGTTCGATCAAGCTCAATTCAGGTGTTAGTCTAGAGCTAGGTTAGAGGCTATTTTAGAGGGGGGCTTTTTTAGGGAATCAACTTATTTCACCGCAGGGATGGTGTGTGGACAATTAATTGAAGTTTTGTTCACTATGGAGATGTGGAGAGATCTGTCTTGGTTTTTGGGCAAATTTCAGAGAAGAAATTGGCTATGTAGGGTGGCTATTAGTGGTTGAGAGCAAGGGGATTGCTCTTGGGATGGTTTGGGTAAGCACTGGTGAGATTTAGGAAGATTTTCCCTAAGGTTTCAAGCACACTCTTCCTTAGACGCGGAGAGCTTCATTTAAAGCCATGGTTGTCTCATGGAGCTCAGGGCTTGGAGAAGGAGATATTTCAAGTTTAGGCAAACTATGGGGTGAAATCCTTTAAATCAAAGGACCATTGGTCCATAGCTTATCTTACCTAGTGTAGGTGGGTTTAGCCTGGTCCATAGGGTGTATTTGGTGGTTGTGGGGTCATTAATTTGGTATCTTAGACATTGTTAAGTCAATTTTTGTGCATGGGTTCAACTTGGGTCCAAATGGCTAAAAGTTGGGTTTGGGTTAGGCTAGCCATGATTTAGAGCCCAATTAATTAATAAAAATTGTGTAGATAATTGTCTTGAAGATTTTTGGTGAAGGATTGAAGTAATTTTAATGTCAATTGCAAGCTCAAATTGAAAGATTTTGGGATTTTGGTCAATTTGGGTATGTTGGTCTAGACATGGGTCTAGGTTGGGCTTAAGGTTGGACTAAGCCCCAATTTATGGTTGGAAAAGGTCTATAGGAATATCATGAAGAGTTTTCAACATAAATTGGGTGTCACATTTAGGGTTAGGGCATTCAATTTGGTAGCATTTGGAGGCATAGCCAATTTGGGAGAAATTTAGGGATATTTGGACTTGGGTCAAAATTGAGTGAAATTGAGGCTTCAACAAGGCCAATTGAAGGTTTTATTTTGTGTGTAAGATTATTAGGAAGAATTTAGGATCCAAATTGAGGGAAATTGAGTAAGTTATGGGGTTCAATTTTGGTGGGGTTAAGTCATATGGTTAAAATTGGGGGTTTTGATTTAGATTAAAATTGAGCTTAAATCATGTGTCAATTAAGCTTGAATTTGGTTTGGATTGATTATTTGAAAGTTTAATTTGAGTTTAGTATTGAAATTTAGGGGAATTGGGGCCAAATTGATGGACATTTGGGGTGAATTTGGGGGGGTTGGGCCTTTAAAGGCAATTTGGGGGTTTTGGTCAAATTGGGTTCAACTGAAGAGTCCAGATAAAATTGTGTCCAATTGGAGGGTCCAAATTGGTTTTTAATACACTTGAAGGGGTTTTAGAGGTTTTGGAGACATTTGAAGTGATTTTAGAGGTTTTGGGAATGTTTGGGGTGCCAAGGGTATTTTTGTAATTTTGGCAAATTTGGGGGTATTTTGGTAATTTTAGAATTTTTTGTGGATTTGGGCAATTTGTGTATTTTGAAATGGTTTGAAAATTTTTTTGAAAAAGCTTGGGTATTTTGGCCGAATTTTAGGATTTTGGTCAAATTTAGGGTTTCAAGGGCATTTTAATAATTTGGGTGGATTTATGAACAAATTGCCAAATTGGACATTTTGGTAGATTTGGGGTGCCAACCACCCTATATGAGCTATGGACCAATGAGATCCCCATTTGGGTCCTCTATGTACTGGTCTTAGCTAAACCCTAGCCTATGGCTTGTGGGTTTAGGGGACCATCTACATAAGTCTCCCAAAAGATCAAGGGATCAAAGTCAACAATTTTTGGTTTTAGGATTGTGAGTGATTGTGGGCAATAGTGAGTGCAGGTTAGTGAACTAGCTACAGACCAACACCGAGGGTCAACCCTAAGGTCAAACAGTCTTATTCAAACAGTCTCCCTAAGGTCAAACAGTCTTATGGGGACTCTCCTTGAGATCCTTCATACTGACCCCACCTAGAGGTTAGAACCAATATAAACCAATATATGGAACTTCAAGTTGAGGAAGGAAGGGTTTAGAATTTCTAAATATGAGGGTTCCTTTTCTAGTTTTCTAAGAATAGTCAACAAAAAAATCCTATAGCTAGACCTTAGGCAGCTAAAGAGGGAAAACTGAACCTCAACCAAAAGTGGGGTCAACATTAAGATATTTGGTAGGAGAGAATAAATATTTTTGAATTATTAAGAATCTTAGAGTTTCATGTAAGAAGAAATAAATGAAACTTTATGAGAAATCTTCAAAGCTAATATGAATTTATAAAGTAAAGGAATGTGAAAAGTTTTTAACTTTAAGAAGAGGATAGAGAAGAGGATAGTGAAAGGATAGTGAAATTCAAAATCATTAAAGGCAATCCAAATATAGTAATCCTCAAATAAAAAAAACAAAGAAAATGAATTCAGAACCATTAAAGGTCTATCATTAAAGGATTGAAAATGATCCTGAAAGAAAAAAAAATAAAAAAAAGGAAAGAAAAGAAAAGAAAAAGTTGTGAGGAGAAGCTTGAGGAGATGCCTAATCAAAAATTGGCTTCACTTAAATCAACTTTTAAATCAACTTAAGAAGGAAGAAGGCTTTGCTACATTTTCTAAACTTATATTTAAGTATTAGCATATTGACTAATAAAGTTTTCATGAAGGACTTTTCATGTGGATATTCTAAGTGAGTTTAATATGACAATTTGCAATGTTCCTTGAAAATAACAGAAAATCCAAAATCTTAAACTAACTATTAGATATTCTTACACCTTTAGTATTAACTTGAGTTATTTTAAATTTTTTTTAAGTGATGCTATGATATTTATTATACCAAAACATGGAAATCTAGAAGATAAATTCGCTATAAGTCATATTTTTATGTAATAAAAGAGTTAGTTGAGGACAACTAACATTTAAGTTTTGGGGATTTTGATGCACCAAAAATATATGCATTTTTAGACCTATATTTTATACTAATTTTTTGTGATATTGCACTTTATAGGAAGATATTTTTCATGTTTTGATGCAGGTTGATGATTTTTAGCACTTGAAGCAAAAAATGAAGCAAAAAGTTTGGAATTTGGAGTCAAAATGGCATTTTAGAAAAAAATACTCAACGTCGACGGCACCACCAAGGACGCCAATGACACTAGCGAGGTTGACAATGGTGCCAGCATGAACCAGGAGTCCACAACATTATGGGTGTCGATGGCACCATTTGACAGAGAGCAAACGATTTAATTCGGGCCACTAGCGCCTACGACACCACTGTCGGTGCTGGGCCAAATTCTAGAAGGTTCGATGAATTTGGCCCCTTTTTGAAGAGTTATTGAACACACTTAGAAAACTAGCATTATGCTTTATTTAGAGCAAAAATTGATCAGAAAAAGAGGGGTCTAGTGTGTAATTGAGTTTACTTGAGTGTTTAATTATTTAGTGTGGTGAGTCTAAGTGTGATTTTCTCCTAAGAGTTGTTAAGAGAGGGAAAGAAGTGAGAGATTTCTTCCTCCATACATCTTTAAAGAGAAAATCAAGAGTCTTGTGAAGAGAGAAAGAGTCTAAGAGAGGCTACAAAGGATTTGTTTTAAGAAAGCGTTACATATAAGGGGTATTTTTGTATTATTGTTGTAAAAACTTTCCTTTATTTATGAAATTTGTATTTTATTGTATCTTTTTCATGTGGTCTGAGTAGTTTTCTTTGTCTTTCTCCCAACTCTGAGATATGGTGAAATGAAGAGATAATTTAGATGCATGAATTTTAAAATATAAAATAAATTATGATGATTTTGCACTCATTTCTTAATTTACTTTTTGATTTGGCCAATTGAAATGTTAACATCTGTTGTGAAACCTACTAACCGAGAAATGGAGTATGAGTTTTACAACAAAGTGAGAATCACATTTGATTTTGTGAAGGAGTATTTTGTTCATGGAATTGGGTGTAAATAAATAGGAAAATATATATTATTGGGCGAAAAATTGGAGATTTTAGGGTGACAGACTAAAATACCCAATTTGGTCTTAGTGTTTAAGAACTAAAGCGAGAGTTAGCCTTCAGGGGAAGGGAAGTGGGAGCTCTAGAGTGAGAGCCAGTATCCTCCCTGCCTAACTATAGATTTAGAGACTAAACCTAAGATTAGCCAACGATTCTCTAGAACACTTGACTAAGGGTAGAGAAGTAAAATTGCTCCTATTTGGCACGATAAAAATTCAAACCATTTATCTCTTTCATTTAACAAAAAACTCATTGTAGTGGGAAAGTTGTTTTATCATTTTTGATAACTTCATCACAAAAACGTAGTTTGGTAGTTATAATTTAACTTTACTTTATAGTCTTGCTAGTAGTTGATAATTTAGTTCTGATAGCACCTTAACATTTGCAATTAGTGTACTATACTTTCTTTATTGTTGTGAATTTCCTAGTTTAAATTACCATTTCAAAATTAAACCTTCCTTGTGAGATTGATATTTGGGGCTTAAACAGAAAGTCTGTATTACTTGATAACGATATGTATACTTGCGTAAAATCCCAACATAAATTACTTCAATTTTTTATTTATAAATATCGAATAAAGTTTTTGGTATCTCTGCAAAGCGGGGTCAACTTTATTAATTTTACACAACTATAATTTTAGGATCAATTTCCCATAGTATGAAAGAAAGTATGGAACTCATTGAGTTGAGTTTAGTAAATTCTCTTGGACTAAGTGAATCCGACAGAAAAGTAGTGGTGTCAGAACGAGGGAACCGTAGGATCCTAACCGGTGTCGCTTTAATCAACTTGAACAACCCCCATAATATTTAAATAACCATAACCTTAGGAAACATTTGATATGACATCAGGACTTTACACAATATAAAACTTAAACTCACCATGATGAGGAGCTTGGAGCTAGTTATATGGGAAAGATGACCATCTTCAATAGCAAAACATGTCTACACCAGCTAAACCATTCTTAAGAATTAAACAACAAGCCATAGGACTTCAAGGTTGTTCGCCTAGTGTGACATAAATCCTCAACTTTTTTAGGCCTTTGTGTAGCTCTGCTATACAACATAAACCCTAACCTATTTTAGGATTCCCAGGTTGTTGTCTGGTACAACCTAAATCCTCACATCTTTCAGGCTATTTATGTGATTGTCTCACACGAATGTAAGCCCTAATTAATGAAATTGGCAGGAAGGAACATTCAAACATTTCTCTTCTAAATTTAAGCCAAACCATAGGGTGGACTAAAAAGTCACCAAGGTTCACCTCAGGATCTGTGGCATCCCGTAGTTCTTCTTTCTTTGGATTCCAAAAATTAAATGTTCAAAATTTGAGCCACTCCCTTTTCACACCTCTTTGTCCGATCTTTTTGAAAAGTCCTATCCTTTGAAAACATTGAAGACAATATCCCCTAATTTTTATCGAGAGTTTTCTTAGATAATTTTGGTTATCTAAGATTTAATTAACTATAAGGGCTTGTCTTTATAGAAAACTTTCAAGAAACAACTAAAATATAAATCTTATTTAATTTTTTATATTAAATAGGGGAACTTTTCAGCTTATAAAATAAAAGTTTTTGTAGACCAAATGGAAGTCATATATTTTGTAATTTTTTTTTATCGAGCCTCACCCTCAAGTCTTGTGTTTTTCTTTCGGGATAGATACATAGCTTGAGGTGTAGTGCTCTTTCATTTAAACTATGAAAGATTTGATATTTTTTTGATTTCATATTTTTCTAAAAACTATATATATGTGTGTGTGTGTGTGTGTGTGTGTGTGTGTAAATTAAATGTCCCTACAAAGCGGGTGATGGGATTCCTCATCATCATCATCATCATCATCTTCTTCTTCTTCTTCTTCTTCTTCTTATTCTTATTCTTCTTCTTCTTATTATTCTTCTTCTTCTTCTTCTTCATGAATAGGAGCATAAAGAGTGAAGCTGGGGCAAGTAAGAGATTTCACATTGTGTTCACCCCTAAGATATCTCACCATAGCATCCTCAAAAGCTATAGCATGTTGAATTCTCCTCTGCTCATACTCATCATTATAAGTATTTCTTGCTCCAATCTCTCGAATCTGGTACTGAATATTTACTATATCCAATTGCTGAATCTTTAGTTAGTTCATAATGTTTTCTAGTAATGCAGACGAGAAGTAGATGCCCCTGTAGCTGATGTAGAGGGTCTATCACTTCTTTCACCCCTAGATTCAACAATTGATTCAACACTCTGAATCATATGCTTTCCAATAGGATTTTGTGGTCATAGTCTTTCCTCATTTCTGTAGGACTCTACTTCTCATTTCTCAAAAAGAGTTGAAATCAGGGCAAGGTATCCCGAACCACTAGTTGTAGAGCTCTTAGCTATGCTCCGTGCAGGATGAACTATAAGAGCACGAACATTTATTGCTTTCATGTTTTGAATGCAATAGTTCAATACAACTCTATCCTTCATTACGTTGGTCATCGGTCATTACGTTGGTCAGATGATTTGTTGGTAGTAATTTAGCAGAAATGAAGTGGTGTCATACCTTTGACTGAATAGTCAACATGGAAGTGGAGAAGTTAACTATCTTATTATTTTTTGATCCTCCATTCTCCTCTTTCATCAGTGAAAAAGGCAATCTCTTCATATTGTGATGAATCAGTCATCACGTATGCAGCGTATTCATCATGAACTACATTCTTTAGCCCATAAAAAGCATTGATCCTTTCTATAGTAAATTCAACTTGCTTACCTCTGACAAGGATGTGATCAAGAGAAGTGAACCTCAAGTTGGCATAAAACTCCTGATTCATTGGCACAATTGCTATTACAGTGAAATAGCAAAATGGTTCCCAATATCTAGCAAGGATCAACCTCTCGATCTTGCCACCCAAGTTAGCAAATGCCCACTATTGGATTAGTTTTCTTGATTCTATTTAAGTGTTATAACTATGTTGGGCCTTAAAATTAACAAATCTTCTAGCATCAAAATCATATGGTGGCCTTCCTCTCTTCACTCGTGGAGCCATTTGAAATTCTACTAAAATCCAAAAAAGTTCCAAATGAATTACAAAATAAAAAATCTAACTCCCCAAGTAAGATTATTTGGTAAGAAACTTTTCACCATGAGTTTTCTTCAAGCTTTTTCATCAAAAATCCAAAATTTTTAGATTTTCCAAATTTTAGATTTTCTAAAATGTAGGAAAAATCTATGATGAAAATAAAAAAAATATAAGGTAAAATGAAGCTCTTACCAAGAGAAGATGAAATCTACAATTTTAAGCCTCTGAAATCTTCTTTATCGCGACCAATGTGAAGCTCTAGGTTGAGGTTTAGAGGTAGGAGATGACTCAAACAGTAAAAATGGAGTTTTATTGTGCTATTTTGCAGTTTTTTAGGCAATATGGGTTTTTTTGGGAATATGGCGCATCTTACACCAAATCTGGCGCATCATGAGCCAACTCATTGTAAACTCATTTTTATATATAAAATCCGCGCTATTACAAATTAACATTTTTCAAGCCATCAAACATCTATTTCAGTGTTCAGAGCAAATGAAAACATCCTAAAACTGAAATCTATACATTAAAATACTAAACTCAAACAGCGATATAGTTCAACAATAAAAGTAAATGCAATCCAACACAACAAAATAACTAAAACAAGAAGTACTAAACAAAATGTTTCTAAACAAAATGTTTCAACAAAATGTTTCATGCATAGATTAAGTTCAAGTTCAAACATCTTCTTAACTCTCATCCCCCTAGATATCTCCTATAGATTGGTATTGTACATACAAGTTGTAGAAGGATCGATAAGGAAACTCATCAATTGAATCCTCCCCAATCTAAGCATGTTTCTTGAACATATGTACCAAACAATCTTCAATATGACCAATATGCTCAAAATGTTCTTTAAGTCTCCAATTCAAGTGATCCAACATTTCTGAAATATTCCCAATTGCAAGCATAAGATTCGGCATCACTTTTTCTATCTTCTTGATCCTTTTCAAAAGTGCATTTGAACTGAAGTAAGACTGAATAAGTGATGAATTATGGGATGCTTAATCCATCAATACATTCATATTGTTCTCATCTCCAATTCCAATGTAGTTGCAATAGACTTCTGGATCCATCGGCTTCCAAGGAAGAAGCACTTTTCTCAACTCTCAAAAGGTACTTGCGATTGACACCATACTAGGAAAATAATGAATGGATGCCCAAGTCCAGTTGCAGATCGATTAACAACCAAATTCAAAACCAATTTTACAATGATTGCTCCAATATTAACAGGTTTTTTAGTTTGAATATAGCAATTCGGAAAAGTACACTCCTTAGTTACCTTACTAATTTTCATTGTAGGAAGTATTTTGATGCAATAAAGAAGTGTTAGGCCTTAGAAGTAGGATTTAACAATGATGAAGAAAAACTTACATTTCCATCATCTCTAGCCTTCCAATCCGCATCTTCATCCGTAAGGTATCAATAAAGTTCATTAATATTATCTCTCGTAGGGGTAAGATTTTTATAATGGGAAATAGGCACATTTTCAATCATAAACATTTTGTTTATTCTTGAAGGAGTGAATTGCACAAACCTGTCACGCACATAAACATATCCTTGGTTGATTTTATGTAGATTTGCATAAAACTCTTTCACCACAGGGACAAATATGGCAGCAGTAGTGTAAAAAAGCACTTTTCAATGTCTCTGAGAAATAATCTCTTCCACTCGAGTATTCGGTGTATAGAATCCTCGAATCACAAACCCCTTTTCTTTGATTAGCCTCTTCTTCACTAGAACACGATCATGCAACTTCTGCGCATTTTTGACCTCACTATTGGTTGAGGTTCAATTTTTCCTCTTTAGTAGCCTAAGATCTATCCATAGGACTTTCCTATTGACTATTCTTAGAAGACTAGACAAGGAGCCCTCTCAATTAGAAATTTCAAACTCTTCTCTACTCAACTTGAAGTTCCACATATTGGTCATAACCTCTAGCACATAGTAGATGGGGTCACTTTGGGGGAAACTCAAGATGAGTCACCCTTAGGACTGTTGGAGCTTAGAGTAGACCCTGGGAGTTGGTCTAGGGCTAAGGCACTTGTTTTCATTCACAATCACTCATTACCCTAAACCCAAAACTTCTAGGCTTTGGTCCCTTGATGCTTTTGGAAGACTCCTGTAGGTGGTTCCCTAAACCCATTAGCCCGAGGCTAGGGCTTGGCTAAGACCACTACATAGAGGACCCAAAATGGGGTTTCTATTGGTCCATGCCTTATTTATGGTGGTTGGTACTCCAACTCTGCTAAGATACCCAACCTACTATATTGCCTCTAAATTGCCCAAACTACCCAGAAACCCTTGGGACCCCAAACTTGGCCAAAATCTCTAAATCTAGAAAAAATCCCAATATTGTTCAAAAATTATTTCAAATACCTTGAAAACACCCAAATTACCCAAAATCTCCAAATTGTTCTAGTTACCAAAATACCCCTCTTTGGCCCAAAATTCCAAAAATTTCAAAAAATCCCAAAAATTTCCAAAACCTCCTAAAAATTCTTAATTTTATTTTCCTCAACTAACACATGACCCAATTTGGCCAATTTTGACCGTCTTTTATCAAAACCCCCAAATTGCCCTTTAAAGGCCCAAATTTCTCCAAATTCAACTCAAATGTCCATCAATATGAATTCAACTCAAATGTCCATCAATACTAAACTCAAATTCACTTTT
>NW_018226147.1:14657-34272 GCF_001263595.1 Phalaenopsis equestris | reverse complement strand
AAGCTTAATTGGCCCATGGGCCCATGGTTTGAGCCCAATTTTGGTAAAGGTCAAACCCCCAATTTTGGTCACATAACCTAATCTCACCAAATTGAACCCATAGCCCAGTCAATTGGCCCCAATTAATGTTGTAAAAGTTTTATAACATTCCTACACATCAAAATCAACCATCAATTGGCCTTGTTGAAGCCTCAAATCCATTTGATTTTGGCCTAAATCCAAAATTCCCAAATGTAGCGCAAAATTGGCGAAGTCCCCAAATTTTACCTAATTGATTGCCTTAAACCCTAAATTGGCATCCAATTCATGTTGAAAACTCATTATGGGGTCCCTATTGACCATTTACAATAATCAATTTGCAATTATCCTAAGGCTAGCTCAAGCTAGACCCAAGCCTAGCCCAACATGACCAAATTGATTAAAATTCAAAATTCCCTCAAATTGACCCTTCAATTGAGCCAAAACCACTTCCATCCTTCACCAAAGTTGTTCAATATGACTCCAAAATTGTTCAATATGATCATCCACACCAAATAAAACATTTATTTGGGCCAATTTAATGGCTAGCCTAGACCAAACCGAAGATTTGGTCATTTGCACCCACTTGGACCCATGCACTAACTGTGGCCTAACCACCCTAAAGAAACCAATTTAACTCCACCTCAGCCATTAGTTGACCCCTATGGCTGAGCCAAAAAACATCTAACCCAAGCTAGATGAGCCATGGAACAAAAGTCCCCCAAATTAACGGATCTTATTCCCAAAAATACACATGCTTAAGATATCATTTCCAAATCAAAACACATTTTCCCCTGGGCTCCCAGCCCCCCCCCCCGGGCGGGCCGGCCAGCCTAGTGGCCAGAAAAGCTCAAACCCGAGAGCCACCTTTATGGGACTTTACCCAAATCAAGCCTAGAGGCCAGTTCAGCCAAATGGAATTGGAGAGCTCCTCTGCCCTCCACCTAAGCACCACATTATACCCCCTAGATGTCCATGATAGCCACCATAATCCCATTTTTATAAAAGGCCACCTCCATGGCCGTTAAACTAAGTGCTGAAATTTCTTATCGAGAGCCTCCCAAACTTCTCATAAAGCTTCTCTGAGATCCCCTCAGTTCAATACAACCCTCCTCCCCCACTGAATTCCACTGTGGAAGCTTAATTTTGAGCTCAAACCTCTGCCCAAAAGCAAGACAGAACTCATTACACCTCCACACTCCACCAAACTCAAATTAACTCTACCCACACCTTTACAATAGTGAATGAAGCAAAAGCCCCATCAAATTACACTCTCACAGAGCCTCTACCATAGCTCTAGACCAACACCCAAATCCAGTTGTGATTGAAATCATATGTAGGCCTCACACCACAGCAAGAGGTTTAATCCCTAGCCTCCCTGGACCCCAACAAACGTGCCAAGACCCTCTGATTGAAGCATCACTTCTCAGAGCAAAGGTATAAAACTTCTCTGCCTCCCAGACCTATTTTGATTCTCCATTTGATTAGACTTAAATTAATTGCATGATTATCGTTTGGATGTGTTCGACTCACTTAGAAGAATCCATAGGATCAAACCCGAGGTGATTTGGTTATGTCTAGACTGAGATCTTAGGGTTTTAGTGTGGACAGTCATGGGATCACTCTATTCGGGATGATGATGGGGAGTTGTTTGATCAAGCGTGTATCGAATGGACGGCCAAGATGAAGCTGGACAATGCTTTATTACACAAACAGCGGGACGCGTGGCTGCTGGTATGGACGGCGGCATCAAATGCGAGCGTGCCGCGTGGAGCTTCGAAGCCTCATTGTAAATTCATTTTTATGTATAAAATCCGCGCTATTACAAATTAATATTTTTCAAGCCATCAAACATCTATTTCAGTGTTCAAAGCAAATGAAAACATCCTAAAACTGAATTCTAAACATCAATATACTAAACTCAAACAGTGATATAGTTCAACAATAAAAGTAAATGCAATCCAACACAACAAAATAACTAAAACAAGCAGTACTAAACAAAATGTTTCATGCATAGATTAAGTATGCATAGATTAAGTTCATTAAGTTCAAGTTCAAACATCTTCTTCTCTCTCATCCTCCTAGATATCTCCTATAGATTGGTATTGTACATACAAGTTGTAGAAGGATCGATAAGGAAACTCATCAATTGAATCCTCCCCAATCTAAGCATGTTTCTTGAACATATGTACCAAACAATCTTCAATATGACCAATATGCTCAAAATGTTCTTTAAGTCTCCAATTCAAGTGATCCAACATTTCCGAAATATTCCCAATTGCAAGCATAAGATTTTGCATCACTTTTTCTATCTTCTTGATCCTTTTCATAAGTGCATTTGAACTGAAGTAAGACTGAATAAGTGATGAATTATGGGATTCTTAATCCATCAATACATTCATATCGTTCTCATCTCCCATTCCAATGCAGTTGCAACCGACTTCTGGATCCATCAGCTTCCAAGGAAGAAGCTCTTTTCTCAACTCTCAAAAGCACTTGCGATTGACACCATACTAGGAAAATAATGAATGGATGTCCAAGTCCAGTTGCAGATCCATTAACAATCAAATTCAAAACCAATTTTACAATGACTGCTCCAATATTAACAGGTTTTTTAGTTTGAATATAGCAATTCAGAAGAGTACACTCCTTAGTTACCTTACTAATTTTCATTGCAGGAAGTATTTCAATGCAATAAAGAAGTGTCAGGCCTTAGAAGTAGGATTTAACAATGATGAAGAAAAACTTACATTTCCATCATCTCTAGCCTTCCAATCCGCAGCTTCATCCGTAAGGTATCGATAGAGTTCATTAATATTATCTCTCGTAGGGGTAAAATTTTTATAATGGGAGATAGGCACATTTTCAATCATAAACCTTTCGTTTATTCTTGAAGGAGTGAATTGCACAAACCTACCACACACATAAACAATTCCTTGGTTGATTTTATGTAGATTTGCATAAAACTCTTTCATCATAGGGACAAATATGATAGAAGTAGTGTAAAAAAGCACTTTTCAACGTCTCTGGGAAATGATCTCTTCCACTCGAGTATTCGGTGCATTGAATCCTTGAATCACAGACCCCTTTTCTTTGATTAGCCTCTTCTTCACTAGAACACGATCATGCAACTTCTGCGCATTTTTTACCTCACTTTTGGTTGAGGTTCAATTTTTCCTCTTTAGTAGCCTAAGGTCTATACATAGAATTTTCCTATTGACTATTCTTAGAAGACTAGATAAGGAGCCCTCTCCATTATAAATTTCAAACTCTTCTCTACTCAACTTGAAGTTCCACATATTGGTCATAACCTCTAGCACATAGTAGATGGGGTGGTCACTTTGGGGGAAACTCAAGATGAGTCACCCTTAGGACTGTTGAACCTTAAGTTTGACTTGGGGTGTTGGTCTAGGGCTAAGGTACTTGTTTGCACTCACAATCACTCATTACCCTAAACCTAGAACTTCTAGGCTTTGGTCCCTTGATGCTTTTGAGAGACACCTGTAGGTGGTTCCTAAAGCCATTAGCCCTAGGCTAGGGTTTGGCTAAGAACACTACATAGAGGTCCCAAAATGGGGTTTTTATTGGTCCATGGCTTATTTATGGTGGTTGGTACTCCAACTCTACTATGATACCCAACCTACCCCTATGCCCACAAATTCTGCCCCTAAATTCCCCAAACTACCCAAATACCCTTATCCAAATTGCCTATATACCTTTGGGATCCCAAATTTGGCAAAAAATTCCCAAATCTACCCAAATTACCCAACTTGGTTAAAAAATCATTTCAAACACCTTGAAAACACCCAAACTACCCAAAATCACAAAAATTGGCCAAATTACCAACATACCTCTCCGTACCCCAAAATTCCATAAATTCCAAAAAATCCCAAAAATTCCCAAAACCTCTCAAATATTCCCAATTTCATTTTCCTCAACTATCACATGACCCAATTTGGCCAATTTGACCATTTTTTATCAAAACCCCCAAGTTGCCCTTTAATGGCCTAAATTTCACCAAATTCAACTCAAATGTCCATCAATTTGATCTCAATTTACCCTAATTTCAATACTAAACTCAAATTAACTTTTAATATGGCCAACCGAGACCAAATTCAAGCTTAATTGGCCCATGATTTGAGCCCAATTTTGGTAAAGGTCAAACCCCCAATTTTTGTCACATAACCTAATCTCACCAAATTAAACCCATAGCCTAGTCAATTGGCCCCAATTAATATTGTAAAATTTTTATAACATTCCTACACATCAAAATCAACCATCAATTGGCCTTGTTGAAGCCTCAAATCCATTTGATTTTGGCCTAAATCCAAAATTCCCAAATGTAGCCTAAAACTGGCGAAGTCCCCAAATTTTACCCAATTGATTGCCTTAAACCCAAAATTGGCATCCAATTCATGTTGAAAACTCTTTATGGGGTCCCTATTGACCATTTACAACAACCAATTTGGAATTATCCTAAGGCTAGCTCAAGCTAGACCCAAGCCTAGCCCAACATGACCAAATTGATTAATATTCAAAATTCCCTCAAATTGACCCTTCAATTGAGCTCAAAACCACTTCCATCCTTCACAAAAGTTGTTCAATATGATCACAATATAACCACCCACACCAAATGCAACATTTATTTGGGCCAATTGAATGACTAGCCTATACCAAACCCAAGATTTGGTCATTTGCACCCACTTGGACCCATGCACTAATTGTGACCTAACCACCCTAAAGAAACCAAATTAATTCCACCTTAGCCATTAGTTGACCCCTATGGCTGAGCCAAAAAACATCTAACCCAACTGAGGGGCTGGAAAATGGCCAAATTGAGAGCCACCGCCATGGAGCTTCACCCAAATCAAACTTAGAGGCCAGCTCAACCAAATTGAATTGTAGAGCTCCTCTGCCCTCCACCTAAGCACCACATTACACCCTCTAAATGTCCATGATAGCCACCATAACCCCATTTTTATAAAAGGCCACCTCCGTGGCCGTTAAACTAAGTGTTGAAATTTCTTAGAGAGAGCCTCCCAAACTTCTAATAATGCTTCTCTGAGATCCCCTAGTGCAATACAACCCTCCTCCCCCACTGAATTCCACTGTGGAAGCTTAATTTTGAGCTCAAACCTCTGCCCAAAAGCAAGACAGAACTCATTACACCTCCACACTCCACCAAACTCAAATTAACTCTACCCACACCTTTACAATAGTGAATGAAGCAAAAGCCCCATCAAATTACACTCTCACAGAGCCTCTACCATAGCTCTAAACCAACACCCAAATCCGGTCGTGATTGAAATCATATCTAGGCCTTACACCACAATAAGAGGTTTAATCCCTTGCCTCCTTGGACCCCAAGAAACGTGCCAAGACCCTATAATTGAAGCATCACTTCTCAGAACAAAGGTATAAAACTTCTCTCCATCCCAGAGCCCGAGCCTATTTTGATTCTCGATTTGATTAGGATTAATTTAATTGCATGATTACCGTATGGATGTGTTTGACTCACTTAGTCTCACCTAGAAGAGTCCATAGGATCAAACCTGAGGTGATTTGGTGATGTCTAAGCTGAGATCTTAACGTTTTAGTGTGGACGGACACGGGTTCATTCCGTTGGGGACGATGATGATGGGTAGTCGTTTGATCAAGCGTGTATCGAATGGACAACCAAGATGAAGCCGGACTGTGCTTCTTTACACAAACAGCGGGACGCGTGGCTGCTGGCATGGACGGCGGCATCAAATGCGAGCGTGCCACGTGGAGCTTCGGAGCCTTCGTAAATTGACGGGGCGCCGCGTGGATAAGTAGAAAAATAGAGCTTTTCTCTTTATTTAAACTTCCTTAACTTCAAAAATCCATAACTTTGTGTAAACAAATAAAAAAAATAAAATAAAAATACCCTCTTGTTTAGTGAATAGAGGAGTATAATGTAGAAATAATTTTAAGTCCATGTGATGCATTTTTTATTTTTAATTAATTAAATTTTGATTTGAATTTTTTGATTCTCCATGCATGTAGACTTATCATCATAACTTGAATTTTTGGCATATTGTAGCCTCTATCAAGGAGAACATTCTCTAAATTTTTCGAAGTCAGAGGAGGTCCCTAGACAGAGGATCACATTTTTCAAGTCTATGTGCATTATTTGTTTAAAATAATCTTGGAAATTAGCGTGTTGATTAAAAAATTCCAAGAAAATTTTGGGAGGTCCACCATGACCAGAGCAACTTTTGGAAATAATTTCATGGGTCAAGTCATTTAAAATGTACTCAATTTTCATAAACTCTGAATCATTTAAGAAATTAATTTTGAAAGATATAAATATTTAAATGACTTGATTTTTAATCTCTTCTGTAATTTGAAGTTTAGATATTTATGATCAAGAGAACTCACCATAAAAATTTCTAAATATTTTGAGTTCATTTGATAACTTAAGTTGATTTTTAAAGATAAACATGTTTTTTGGCATTTAAATGATTTTTAAAATCCAAAATATAACTCCAAAAATTATAAAAACTTATTTTTTGAGTTCTCTGTGATTAGGGGTATTTTCTAAAAAAAATGATATTTAAAATAAAAACTTTTTTTAGCCTATTTTTAAATATCTAAATTAATTAAAAAAATCCATAAAAATCACAAAAATAATAAAACTCATGGAAATGTTCTAAATTGCTTCCCAATCACTCAAGAACAATTAGAATATTTTTATTGGTTTTCTAAAAAAAGATATTGAATTTTAAAGCTTAAAAATGATTTTTAAAGGCTAAAAATGGGTTTTCATTAAGAATAATTCCAATAAATCAAATTAAATTCAAAAAAATGTAAAATTTCTTCTCTAAGTTCTCTGACCTCAGGGAGACCTTTCAAAAATACAAAACTTAATTTTCCCCCTTTAAAATATTTTATAATTAGCAAATTCCCCAGAATTTAAAATAATTCTTAAAATTCAAATAAAATTCAAAAAATTATGAAATTTAGTGCAAAGTCTTCTTTGGTCTAGGTCTACCTCCTATAAAAATTTCATGGGATTAGAAGTCACCTTGGTCAAGTTAAAAATTTTCTTTGAAAAATCCTATTTTTGTATGAAAATAATTATATAAATAAATTAAATTTTGAAAAATCACATTTTATCCTACGATGTCTTAATTGACCCATGAATGAGGAAGGATAAAAATTTCAAAGAAAGTCATTTGAATTGAATTTGACAAATTATGAACTGTTAGAGCCTTAGGGGCAAATGTGTAATTTTGGAAAGTTAGCCTTAATTAGCCTTTAGGCTTAATTTAAGGAGGGAACTGGGTAACCTCTTATCTTAATTTGGATGTTTGAAACACAAGCTGTTAATTGGTAGAAACCAACCTCACTTTCTTAATTGAAAAATTAAGTTAATAAATTTCTAAATTATTAAAATTTGGGAAGTTTATTAAAATAAAATAAACCAAGGACTTAGGGGTATGACTTTTGAAGTCAATAATTAATCAATTTAATACTCCTATTTTAATTTTTAAATAAAATTTAAATCATGAATCATGACCACCTATTCTTAAGGGCTTAGTAGTGACTTAGGTTAAATCAAGTTTCATTTAAATAAGGATTAGAAAAGTAAACATCATTAAAATTAAAACATCTTTCAAACACTAGAAGCCCAATTATAACAAAAAATTTGGCTAAGTGTTCAAATAACACTAACTTGCCTCTTTAATGGTCTTCACCCACATAATTTTTAAAATTAAATTACATATGATAATTACCTTACTCTTAAGGATAATTGAGGCATCAGTGCTCACTGAGCATTAAGGGTATTTATAGGATGAATTATTAAGCAACATAATAAGTTTAAAAGAACTCAAGTTTTTCCACCAGGCAACAAGAGAGTAGCACGGACCTGCTTCTTTCTCTAGATATGTTGGATATCTTGAAGATCTACTAAACTTAATATGTTTTGCTTAAAAAATCATCCTTAATCAAACTCCTAATGACCCACCAAGATATGACATTAGGCTAGGAAAACTGCCAGAACCATACTTTTTGTCTCTATATAAACTGCCTTAACATGTATTTTGAGTTTCAGGTGATGGAACGAGAAGACTCGCCAGGTACGCTTTTACAATTTTCAGCGTTGTCTTTCTTGTACTTTCATACTGTACTTTTATACATGCAAATTTGCATGTTAAACAACGACGACACCCTGCATGAAAATTAAAACAATCAGGATAGCCACAAAACCGAAACTAAAACAAAAACCAAAACTAAAATCATCCAAAATAAAATTCACCGCGACAACATTCAAAATATAAGACAACTCAAAATTTAATCACAAACATCACACAAAACTATAATTGCAACTAAATTAAAATGTCTCTATCGGATGATCGGAATCCCTCGGAGGAGGTAACCTGCGGTTGCTAACGAGGCTTCCCACGGTCTAAATGAAATTATGGAACGCATTAAGTTGAGTTTAACAAGTTCATTTAGACTAAGTGAATCCAATAGAAAATAGTGGTGCCAGAATGAGGGAACCGTAGGATCCTAACCAAAGTCACTTTAATCAACTTTAATATGCCCTCATAAAATTTAAAGAACTTCAACCATAGGGCCATCTGATTTAACATCATAACTTGACACAATAGAAAACTCAAACTTGTCGTAGCAAGGAGCTTGGAGTTAGCATGGTGGGCAACACGGCCATCTTCAACAACAAAACCTGTCTCCCCAGCTAAACCAATTTTCCTTCCTTAGATAAAAAGAATAAAGTGATATAATTGCTTGATTATGTAACGTAAATTCTCATCTTATCATTAGACCTTTGTATAGCCCTATTATACAATATAAGCCCTAACTCGTCTTAGGATTCTTCTTAGAACTCGTCTTAGGATTCTGAGGTTGTCGTTTGTCACGACCTGAATCCTCACATCTTCCAGGCTATTTGTGTGATCATTTCACATGAATGTAAGACCTAACTAATAAAATTTTTAGGATTAAATACTTAAATTTTTCTCCTTAAAAGTGAAGCCAAATTTTAGGATAGCTTGGGAAGTCACTGGGGTTCTCCTCTGGATCCATGATATCCTCTAGTTCTTACTCCTATGGATTCTAAAATAAAATGTTCCAAATTTGAACCAATCTTGAACCAATCTGCTTGGGAAGTCACTAGGGTTCTCTTCTAGATCCATGACATCCCCTAGTTCTTCCTCCTTTAAAACTCCTTGAAGATAATATTTCCTATTTTTTATCGAGAGTCTTCTAAGGTGACTCTGGTCATTTAAGATGTAATTAACTGTAGGGGCTTGCCCTTATAGGAAGCATGTCCGAACCCAGCTTAATATAAACCCTATTTAACTCTTTATATTAAATAGGGGAACTTGTTGACAAACACAAAGGTTTCACAGACCAAACAGACGTCATGTATTCCTTAGCTTATTTGATCGAGTCTCATCCTCAAGTCTTGTGTTTATCATTTGGGATATATATTGAATTTGAGGTACAACGCTCTTTCATTTAAACTATGAAAAATATGGGGTCAGTGTGAATTCATATTTTTTTTAAAACTAAATATATATGTAAATTAAAATGTCCTTCTGAAGCGGGCAACGGGATTTCGATTCCGGTGACCGATAGTTTCTGGCGACTCCGCTAGGGATAAGCTTTTCTCTCCATACAATTCAAGAAATATTATCTTCACACAATGCTAATGTGTTCATGTCCCTCTTAGACAAAATTACCTATCTTCCGTTGGCATACTTTACCCATTTTTCTCTTGGGAAGGTACAACCAACTCCTTGGACATCAGGACTAGCTGTTCAACCATCTTTGAACAGAGGGGTTCAGAAGGCCATTAAGGACTCTTTAAATTCTCATGAGGGGTCAGACCCGCTAATAGGTGTGTCAGTGGACTAGCTCCACCTGGGCATTTTCTGCCACTAAATGGGTCCCGCATTGGGTCCTAAAATACCTCGCATCTCCCTTCCAAATTTGATTTGTTATTCTGCAAATTAAACCAAATCGTGTTGTGCTGCGCGCACTTTGAAATTTTCTTATATTAAAATTAATTTCACACTTTTTTTTAAATAAGATTTTAAAATACCCATAAATTAGGACATGCCCGGTCTACAGATCAACCTATACTTTCAGTGCTTGCACTAAAAATTACGAGGTTTTTGGCCATATAGCTAACCCTGAAAATTTCTATTTTCAAGCTTGCTGCAATGGCCTACCTAACACTGACCTTATACCTGCCAACAAGCCATGAAGCCCGTAACCTCTCTCCTACCATCAAATTTGGAGCCAGGTTTAAAGATCTCGAGGTCATACTCGGGAAAGCCCCGTTTGTAGTAATGAAGATCGTTGCTCCAGAAATACAGAAGCCGCCTGCAGAATTCAACTTGAACTACCTTCAAGACTTCCCTACCTGCAAGAAGTCTAAAAATACTGTCGTCACGGTACCCTCCAAACCTAATAGCCCTGGTGCTGTTAAGGGGAACGAAATGATGATTATTGAGGATCTGACTAAGGGATTAACTGTCCCACCACCCATTTTTGAAATCGGATCAAGTTCGAGGACTGTACCGCTGACCCAAACTCAAAGGAGGAACCGTAACACAAAAGTTCAGAGGGCCATTAAAGCCCAGACTACCCAAGGAGACACCCATTGAGGAGGAGCTTCATCAAGTTGAAGAAGTGTTACCAGAAATTTATCCACTCCTGCGAGGAAGTAAATTCAATCCTTTGACAGATACCAAGGGATATGAGAGTATCCGAAGGATCGCTGTCGCATTACCTTCACTTCATGGACATGGTGAGGAGAGAAAGAAGTTCACTCCTATCACTCGAGTTAGTGCAGTTTTCAGAAGGCTTGGTACCGAAGAAGGATGTTCGGTTAGCGAGTTACTTAAACGAGTGGGACATGCAATTTCTCCTCGCATGAAGAAGGAAATTTTGAAGGGCGTCAAATCCGTCAGACAATCCCACAAGGCAACTGGAGTGCCACCTACTCGCATCCCCGTTTGGTTTCATTTAAGGTACAGAGTTGATACTGCAGTAATTACTATTGATTATACTGCCACAAGGACCGCTGGCCGTCGACCGGTTAAGTCGAGACTGGGTCCGAAGATCTTACCCATCACCCATTATAGAGACATTCCTACAATCCCAAAGGAAAAGAAAAGACGATTACCTGGCACTGTAACCGGTCTACACCACGGGGAGCATAAGTTCTCTCGACATACCGATGTTTCGATGTTTCTACTAAGACAACCGATGTTTCTACTAAGACACTCCATCCTGAGGCATCATTGTCAAAAAAGGAAAAGGTATGGGTACCCAAAGTCGTTGCACCGATACAGTCTAGTGAGCCTACAGAACAGGAAATGAAACCAGTGTCTGAAATATCTGACATCATTGCGACAATAGCCAACGAGATGGAGGAACAAATAGAGGATGTCCATCAGGGTCCTCCAAATCTTAAAGTGATCAAGGAATCGATAATTGAGGAGAAAGTTGAGAAACTCAGGATTGAGATTTCTGAGTTAGCTAGCAAATACGGAGTCTTCGTCGATAGCGACAATGAAATTTTGATTACAATGATTACTGGGAGGAGGACTTCATGGATGTCCATGTGATTGAAACTAGAGCCACCACATCTGTGCGCGAGGCTCAACCTCATACCGAAGAGAACACCGTAGATGTGTTGCGTAGGGTTATCCTCCTAAGTGATGAGCAAGTTAGTCTAATATAGAGAAGAATAGAAGAAATGACTGCAGCTATGACCGCCAAGACCACCATTCAGGGGAAATCACAAGCACCGCAATTGGCTTCTCCAAAGATTAATCAGCCAGAAATCATACACATTATAGATGAAAGAAGAGAGGCTACTTCATCAAATAAAGAGGAGCAACCGAAGAAAAATTCTCCATCAAGTGTCATGCCAGAAAAGCAGTTCAAGCAAATGGTTGAACAAGTGCGGGACGCCTTAGCCCAATCCAAGGGCGGTGCATCAATTTTGAAGGGTAGACCTTACCTAGAGTAGTTCAATGTCATGCCTTTCCCCAAGGGTTTTGTGGCCCCAAACTTCAAGATATTCGATGGGAATGGAAATCCCAGACAACATATAGAACATTTTCGAGCCAGCTGTGGCAACACGAGAAATAATGAAGCTCTACTCTGCCAGCAATTCGTCAGTAGCATTCAGGAATTGCTTTTGACTGGTACGCTGACTTGCCCAGTGGGTCAGTTAAAACATTTCCTGAATTAGAACAGTTATTTGTGAAAAGATTTGTTGGGGCACAACACCATGTGCCTATTGGAGAGCTCATGATGGAAAAGCAAAAGCCTAGCAAAACCTTGGTAGTCTATATTTTGAGGTGGAGAAAGCTTAGCATGAAATGCGAACCTCAGCTATAGGAACATCATGGAATTTAAATTATACTCAAGAGCATCCATGGGCTAGTAGCTTTCATGCTTAAGGGACTCACCATCAAATCCTTCGAGAAGCTACTCTGTAAAGCCAGCAGTCTTCAAGAGGAAATAAAGCACATGGAGCCACATGAAAAGGCTAAGGTGACCAAAGTGTTTGAGAAGAATTCAGTAGTAGTAGTGACCGTCGACAAAGGAAAGTAGCCGATAAAGATATATGCGGAAGAGCATCGCCAGTCTTCATCACAGTAGTCTCAGAAATAGAATAATAAATCCAACCAACGACCGCCTCTAGAGGGATCACCTCGAACAGGAACAGGGGATAAGAGAATATCCAAATATCCATGTCGGAGTGATAGAAAATTGTGTATTCTTTCAAGGATGAAGCTATACCTAATATATTCAGGAGTCTGATGAAGATGCTAGAATTCAAACTACCAGATCCAAAGAAGCCTGAAGAGGTGGATAAGAAGAATGAACCAAATTATTGCCAAATTATCCAAATTATTGCCCATATCACCAGTTGCTTGGGCACACTATAGAAAAATGCTTTGTCTTTAAAGACTGGCTTGAGAGAAACCTCAAGGAACAGAACATAACAATCCTAAACAATCCTGAAAGAGTATTTAAGAGAACCCAAAAAAGGTTCCATAAACATGATTTCAGCTTAGCCAATCTCCCCAATTGATCTGTATGTCAGAATAGATGGATGGAGTACAACTTGGATGACTTGGGATGAACTCAAGCCTCAAGCGGGTCCTTAATCAAATTCAAGATTCATCGAAACAAGCTTCAATGAATACCAAAGAAGAATGGAATGAGCTCTGGAGCAGATCATCCAAGAATATATTGAACAAAATCCAGTCTGCGTCAAAACAAGCCTCCATTTTGAGTCCGCAACATACCAAGCCAGAGATGAAGGTTAATCAGGAGATCCGTCATTGTCAAGGACTAAGAAGAAGAAGAAAAGCAACACTACAAAGATTATACAAAGATTTATGGCTTGGGGGGTGGGATAGGGGCTCCCTCTACTAGATTGGTTATCTTGAATTCGAGGAAGAAAATCCTAAAACCCTTGACTTTGTATGATTATCTTTTTGTCCCTCTGGGATCTTATGAATATAATGATTATGATTTTAGCTACGTTTTAACTGTTTCTGGTGATAACATAACTAATTGTGACCAATCTAGCTTTGATCTCCATCCCCAAAATGATCCTCAAATCCTACTCGAGTCCGATGAACTCATTCTTAAGTCCAAAGAAGAGATCAATAATACTGCTTACGACAACACCGATATTGAGGAGTCGACTAGTCGGCTCTCGAGCATCATGGTACACCACTTGCCATTAACTTAGATCATTTTGACAAAGAGGAAAAGACAACGAAAGATTCAACAATGATATCTGAAGAAGAAGAAATCACAAATGTTAACTTAAGGAGCGGAAAAGTGTTACCACCAAGAATAGCTCCAACAAACAAAGGGAAACATATAATGACTCGAGAAGAGATACCCCCACCTCCCCCAGTAGAAGAACCTCATGATCAAGATAAAATCAGAGGATCATACAAAATAGACTAAAACAAGCATCTCCGACGCTCTGATCTTGTCAAAGGAAATGAGACAGTCTCTGGTTACAGCTTTGCTTGACCCAAAAATTTGCTTAGCTCAGTTGTCCAGCACAACCTCATATATGAAGTTTGTTAGTTGAAAGAACAATTAGGGGTAACCTTCACAGATGAAGACTTACTGCTCGGTACCGCCGACCACAACCATCCACTCTACATCTCTGTCAACATTGACAGATTTGTGTTATCGAGAGTTTTAGTGGATCCTGGAGCATCTCTTAACTTGATGACCCTACGGACATTAGCCTATTTGAATATTGAAGCTCAAGAGAATATGGTCGATAAGATGATGTTAAGAAGATTCAAATAAAAGGGAGAAAGAGCCCTCATATCAATTACATTACTTATGAAGGTTGGAGAACTTGTGACAACCGCTAAATTTCATATCATCGATGCCGAGACCTCCTTTAACGCTCTATTGGGTCGACCATGGATCCATGGGCACAATATGATTCCATCATCTCTACACCAGTGCATCAAATACCGCAAAGGTGGTCTAGAAAGTTGCATCAAGAGAGACCTTCAACCATTTGCAGTGCATGAAGTTGGTATCCATGAAGATGCTGCCTACTACGTGCCTCCAAAGAAAATTGTCTTCTCTCGTGAAGTTATCACAAACAAAGATGATGATTTAGAAGAATCACAAAGAGGAGGCCATTCAACTCCGCTCCAGCAAACTTCCACCACTCTTTTACAATGAGATGGTGAAAGGCCTTTTAGTTCGCGCACCCGAGGTTGAGGCCGGGGACGTGGACGAGGAAGAATCAATTTAATCGTTGAACGGACTAGGCCAACCATCAACATTGGTGATGAAGACAGTTCTGAAGATGAAATAATGATGACAAGACGGAAGAGACCTCAGTACGAGATATCTCTAGAAGATACAGAAAAGAATGAATATGAAACAATGTATGATCGGATAAACCACTATGTGAATGCTTTGTCCCTCACTCTGATTCTCCCTCAAAAGGTCGAGAGATTAGAGGTCAAGGAAGTCCGTAGTGTTGGTTTGAAGCCGATCAAATTTTACCGTGCTTCTACCTCTACTAAGCTTGAAAAACATGTAAATTTGGATGAAGATTCTAATGAATTAATGGAATTGCCTTTTGGTTACTTCTCGCCTTGTGTTCAAAAGTTAATTCAACGGAAACTTACTAAAATAAATGCCAAAATATAAATTTCAACTTTTTGAAAAATTATGGAATGCTAAAAGTCGAACTCCAAACTCGAAAGAGGGTCTCAAATTTGGTCGATTCGGACCAGTCGATGATTCTAAATTTTGCATGGTTGTTACTGGTGAATCAGAAGAGGCTTGCCTCGATATAGAGGATGACTCTACTGATCAACCGATAGAAGATTCTCCACCAGAATTTGACGAGGAAATTAAATCTACTGTGGATAAATTGAAAGAGATTAACCTCGGGACTGAAGAACGACCTCGACCTACATTTATAAGTTCTCTACTTAATGATAAAGAATCTGCAGAATTGATAAACTATCAACAGAATTTAAAGATTTCTTCACATGGAACTACGACAAAATGCCAGGACGGTCAGCAGAGGTTGCAGTCCATAAACTCGTGGTTGATAAGAATATAACCCCGGTAAAACCAGCTCCCAGGAGAATGCACCTCGAAATAGAGCAACAAGTCATCACTGGGTGAAGAAATTAATAGACGCCAACTTTGTGAAAGAAGAACAATACCCCACGTGGTTAGCTAACATTGTACCTGTTAAGAAAAAAATGGACAGATTCGTGTTTGTGTCAACTTCAGAGATTTGAACAAAGCATGTCCAAAAGACGAGTTTCCACTACCTATACCAGAGATGATGGTGGATATCACTTCAACACATGAAGTTTTCTCCTTCATGGATGGATCATCGGGATACAACCAAATCAAGTTGGCTCCCAAGGGTGCAGCACTTACAACCATCATAGCACCGATTGGAATTTTCTGCTACACAGTGATGTATTTCGGCCTAAAGAACACTCGAGCAACATATCAGCGTGCAATGAAGAAGATTTTTTACGACCTCCTTCACAACCAAGTAGAATGCTACGTGTATGATTTGGTCATCAAAAGTAAACATAAAATATACCATTTGTATGATTTGAGGATCGTGTTTGAACGGTTATGATGATATGACCTTAAAATGAATCCCTTAAAGTGCGCCTTTGGCGTTACCTCCGGGAAATTTCTGGGATTTGTTGTCCGTCATCTGGGAATCGAGATCGACCAGGATAAGATTAAAGCTATCTTAGAAATGCCTTCCCCTAAAACCCTGAAACAACTACATTCCTTTCAAGGGAAATTGGCATATCTGAGACACTTTATTTCTAATCTCTCAGGTAGGTGTCAGCCTTTCTCGGCATTAATTAAAAAGGATGCCAAATTTATGTGGGAAGAAAAATGCTAGCTAGCTTTTGAGGACGTTAAGCTATATTTAGCAACACCTACTGTCTTAGCAGCCCTTATCCCAGGAAAACCGTTGATACTTTATTTGATACTTTATACCAATACTTTATACCACGACTTTAGATGACTCTCTCAGAGCCCTCTTAGCCCAAGTCAATGATGAGGGTAAAGAAAATGTGCTCTACTACTCGCCTAATGCCCATGGAGATAAGGTATCCAACTATCGAGAAGCATTGTTTGAAGTTAATTTTTGCCGCTCAAAATCTTAGACATGCTCTCTTATAAGACTACCCTAATATTGAAGGTTAATCCATTGCAATATCTGATGACCCAACCAACACTCTCCGGACATCTAGGAAGATGGTCAATGATCTTATTGCAATTTGATATAACTTTTGTTCCCCTCTGTGCTATCAAGAGATAGATATTAACAGACTTTCTTGCTGCACACCCACTGCCAGTTGAGTCCTCTCTCAACGACGAGTTACCAGACGAGCAAGTATTACAAATCGAATTATCTAGTTCATAACGCTGTGAGATGTACTTTGATGGCGCTTCATCAGCTATAAAAGACAAAGGATCAAGCACAATTATACCAGGCAAAGCAGGGATTGGTTTTATCTTTATCACGCCAGATAAGGGTATGATGAGGTTCTCATACCACCTGAGAGAGCCTTGCACCAAAAATGAAGCAGAATATGAATCTTTAATCAACGGGTTGGTGACCAAAGGAAAATATGTTGAGATTTTCATACCTATTTTACACAGTTTCTTATGATGTTGCACTTTAAAGAAAGGTATTTTTAATGTTTTGTTGCAAGAATGATGAATTAGGGTCATTGGAGCAAAAAGATACAAAAAGGGGTGAATTTGGTGCAAAAAGGACCAAAATGTGAAGAATTGTGAAAATTTGAACTAGGGCGCCGACAGTGAGCCCAACGGCGCCGAGGAAGAGAATTTCTAGAGACTCCAGATTAAATAATTTAGAAGGCTCGCCGACGGTGCCATTCAGGCCACTGATGGCAAGTTTGGCGGTTATGTCCAAAGGTGCATTGAATGTGGACAATTTTTAGAGGGATGCTTAGGCAACTCTTGGGAAAACTCATCCACATCCTTAAAAGAAGACTTCGGCCAAAAATAACAAGGGAGAGGCTCAAGAGTTTGAGGAGTTGGAAGTTTAGAACAGCGTTCAAGAGACCAAGTAGTCTGTAGAGAGTCTAATTGTGAGGAATTCTTCGAGAGATTGTAAGAATAGAGGGAAAGTGAGAGATTTCTTCCTCCTTACTGCTTTGAAGAGGAATTTTGTGTGTTGTAAAGGAAGGAAGAGATTCAGATGAACTTTGAGGAGTTTTCTTGAGGAGTAATTAGAGATAAGTGTTATTTACTTGTTGTAGTTTGTATGACTTTGCTTTTATATATGAATTTCGAGTTTTGTTGTGTCTTCCCCATGAGTTTTAAGTAGTTTTCTCTATCTTTCTCCTTGTCTTGAGATTTTTGAAATGGTGATTTGAATTGATTGAGCAATGAAAATGTTAAAGAGGTTGTGATGATCTTTTCACTTCGATCTTAATTTACTTTCAGTCTGGCCAATTGATTTGTTAAAATATGTTGAGTTTTACAACTAAAGTGAAGATTACATCCAAGATTCAGGGAGGTCAAAGCCCTTGGAAGTTAGGTGCAAATAAATAAGAAAATAAAATTATTGGGCGTAGAATTGGAGATTTTAGAGTGACCGACTAAAATCCCCAATTCGGTCATATCGTTTGGGTGCTAAAGTGTAGATGTTAGCCCTCAGGCGAGGGGAATGTAGGAGCTCCAAAGTGAGAGCCGGTATCCTCCCAACCTAGCTGTAGATTCAGTAAACAAATGTAGGATTAGTCAATGTTCTTTATGCCTGGACCAAAGGGTAAAGAATAGGCATGCTCTTATTTAACAAAATACAATTTGAAATGATTCACTTTATCAATTCTCTTTAATTTCTTGATAAGGAGAAAGATGCTTTCTTATATATTGAATATCACATTAAAAATTAATTAGTATAATTAGTTATTTAAGAGTTATTAAAATTACATATTTATTTCAATTTCTTATTAGTGACACATAAACAATTTGAATTATATTGTTGTGATTAAGTATTGATTTTCTAAAATCTTAGTTCATAGTTCTAATATTACATCTTTTGGGATCGATATCTAGGACTCCATTAGAGCTCTATATTACTTGAGCGATACGTATACATGCGTTGATAAGTGTGACTTTACAATTATTGAATATTTTATATATACATCTTTATCGAATCTATAACCGTTGTTAAGTTGTTGTTGTCATTGCTGAGGAATTACATTGCTGAGGAATTAAATATTTATTAAATATTTTAGCAGCAGTATCAAATACTTGTATTTTTAAGCATATATAAAGTCGATGTTAAGTTTTTGGCGTCGTTGCCGGGGAATTAAATCTTGTAGCAGCAGTATTAAATACTTGTATTTTTAAGCATATATGAAGTCGCTATCAAGTTTTTGGCGTCGTTTTCGGGCAGTAAACAAGAATGATAATTAGAGTAATGGACAAATTAGGACTTTTAGAAAAATTTTATTGGAATTGCAACTTATTTTCATATTTAGTTAACTGTTTTCTGTGTACTGATTTCAAATTGTATGCGTTAATTTGGACCTGAAAATCTTATACCCTACAACTTAGAATTAGAATGCACTGTTAGAAAAATTAGAAGACTGAGAAGAGAGCCTAAAAATTCTGACATAATGGAAAACAACGTGAACAATCGGGGAATAGAAAATGAACACCAACGTAGAACCCTATGAGATTTTGCAAATCCTACAGCAGATGAAATTCGCTTATCTATCCAAAATTTTGATGTAGCTGCTAATTCATTTGAACTTAAAACTGCTATTATTCAAATAATACAAAATAATCAATTCGGAGGTACACCAAATGAAGAGCCTATTTTACACATCGCTAGTTTTTTATGACTGTGTGCTACCTTTAAATATGATAGAGTTTCAAACGATGTTGTTAGACTTAGACTTTTTCCTTTTTCACTTAGGGATAAGGCTAAGATGTGGTTAAATTTGTTAGCGCCTGGATCTATTAGAACTTGGGGAGAACTTTCACA
>NW_018226147.1:13327-14512 GCF_001263595.1 Phalaenopsis equestris | reverse complement strand
AATGGCCCTCTGAAAGGGTAAATCCTAAAAGAGTAGCTAGTATTCATGATTCTGATGCAATATCTATGTTAGCTTCGCAGATTGCTGCAATATCAAAGAAATTAGATCATTATGGAATGAATTATTCTCCAACACCTACTATGATGGAAGAGAATTCATCTGGGTAATTTGTGGATGTTCAACCTTCGTATGAGACTTTAAATTCTATCAATAGACACAACAATCCTTATTCGAACTATTATAACCCAGGTTGGAAGAATCATCCAAATTTTAATTGGAATAACGATTTTGCTACAAATCAATAATGGGCGAACAACCCAGTGAACCCATTAGAAAACTCATCCAACCAAGGAAATGTTAATTATAGACCTTCTTATCCTCCAGGATTTAACAGTAACACTTAAACTAAGGAAAAGAAATTGTATGTGGAAGAGATGATATTAAACATGGTTCAATATTAAACATGGTAGAGATGATATTAAACATGGTTCAACAATTGTAGAATCAAGGGAATCAATTACAAATTCAAGGAAATCAATTACAAAATCAAGGAGCTGCTATTAAGAATATTCAAAATCTATTAGGGAATATCACTACTGCACTTAGTAACCAAACATTAGGAACTTTTCGTAGAACTGTGGAACCAAATTTTAAAGATCAAGGAAAAGAATAAATAAAAGCGATACAATTACTTAGTGGAAAAGAATTGGAAACAAGAGTACAGAAAGAAACATAAACTGAAAAAGAGAAAGTGGATACAACAAAAGAAAAGGATCATGAATACCCAGAATTAGAATATCCACTTACACCAATGAAAATTAATGTGGAGAAACCTCCACCACCGTTTCCTCAAAGATTAAAGCAACACAAACAGAATAAACAATTTTCCAAGTTTTTAGAAATTCTTAAGAAATTAACGGTAAATATTCCCTTCGTAGAAGCTTTAGAGCAAATGCCCAATTATGTAAAATTTATGAAAGATATTCTCAACAAGAAAATGAAGTTCACTGATAATGAAACTATTGCACTTAGCAAAAAGTGTAGTGCAATTATTCAGAAAAAGCTTTCTGAAAAATTAAGAGATCTAGGTAGTTTCACTATACCTTCTGCTATCGGCAAAAAATTTTATGGAAGAGATTTGGAAGAGATGGGAGTCAGCATTAATCTTATGCCTCTATCAATTTT
>NW_018226147.1:5613-13006 GCF_001263595.1 Phalaenopsis equestris | reverse complement strand
AAAGAGATAATGAATGTTTTTAGATAATGAATGTTTTTGCATGGAAATTAGTCAACATATATTGAATGAGCATTTTAAAGAACATTTTGAAGAGAAAGAACAATTTAAAGATAGTGATGAAGTTATTTTGGATGAAATGGAAAATTACGAATTAGATTATGTTGAGGAAAGTTTTGAGATGTTGGATATTACAGAAAATGCTGATAAGAATCTAGTTCCGTCAATTATAAAATCCACCTGAACTTGAGTTGTGAACTTGAGTTGAAAATATCGCCTAACCACTTGAAGTATGTGTTTCTAGGAAACTCATCTACATTACCTGTTATTATATCTTCGGAATTATATGATTTGCAAGGGCAAACACTTTTAGATACTTTAAAAGATATAAGAAAGCTTTTGGTTGGACCTTAGCTAATATTAAGGGAATCAGTCCTTCAATTTGTATGCACAAAATTATACTAGATGAACAATATAAACAAACAGTTGATCCAAAAAGGAGGTTAAACCCAATGATGAAAGAAGTAGTTAAGAAGGAAATTTTGAAATGGTTATACACTGGAACTATATATCCTATTTCAGATAGTGCTTGAGTAAGTCCAATTCATTGTGTTCCTAAGAAAGGAGGAGTGACTGTTGAAACAAAAGAGAATAATGAATTAATACGTATCATACAAGTTACTAGGTGGCGTATTTATATTGATTATAGAAAATTAAACACAAAATTAAACACTGCCAGATTAAACACTGCCAGTAGGAAAGATCACTTTCCTTTACCATTTTTAGACCAAATAGTAGATAGACTTGTTGGGCACAAATATTTTTATTTCTTAGATGGATATACCAGTTACCATCAGATTCCTATGCTCCTAAGGATCAAGAAAAAACAACATTTACTAGTCCTTTTGGAGCTTTTGCTTCTCGAAGAATGTCTTTCGGATTATGTAATGCATCTGCAACATTCCAGAGATGTATGATGTCTATATTTAGTAAGTTAATTGATGATGGATTGGAAGTATTTATGGATGATTTCTCTGTATTTGGAACATCATTTGACGCAAGCTTAAATTATCTTGAAAAAATTTTGGAGTTATGCGAGAGAACTAATTTAGTACTAAATTGGGAGAAATGTCAATTTATGGTTGTAGGAGGAATTATGTTCGGGCATAAAATTTTGGAAAATAGTATGGAAGCAGACCCTGCAAAAATTCAAGTTATATCTAAACTAACACCTCCTACTAATGTAAGAGAGGTTAGGAGTTTTCTTGGACAGGCGATTTATTAAAGATTTTTCAAAAATTATTAAATCTCTATGCCAAATTTTAGAAAAGGACAAGATATTTTAATTCACTAAAAAACTGTTTAAATGCCTTTGAGTTATTAAAGAAAAAAATAATCACAACCCCTATTATAGTTTCACCTAATTGGGAAAAATCATTTGAAATGATGTGTGATGCTAGTGATTATGCTATTGGAGTTGTTCTTGGAAAAATGTATGACAAGATTTTTAAAGTTATATACTACGTTAGTATAACCCATAATGATGCTCAAATTAACTATAGTGTTACTGAAAAAGAATTACTGGCTATTGTGTTTGCTTTAGACAAATTTAGATCTCATTTAATTGGGACTAAATGTCTTGTGCACATTGATCACTCTGCTATTAAATATCTGATGTAAAAGAAGGATGTCAAATCAAGGTTAATTAGATGGATACTTTTGATGTAAGAATTTGATCTTGTGGTGATCGATAGAAAGGGAACTGATAATCAAATTGTTAATCATTTGCCGAGATTAGAAAACCATGAATTATCTGACACCGACAATGCAATTACAGACATTTTCCTTGATGAACAATTTTATAATAATAATGAGTGGAAAATAATATGATATGTTGATATTGTTAATTATATTGTAAGTGATATTTTGCCACCTATGCTGAAATTGCAACAACAAAGAAAATTCATTCATGATGCAAAAGCATATTTTTGGAATGAGTCTTATTTATATAAACAATGTAAGGATCTTATTATGAGAAGATGTGTACCTTATGAAGAAAATCTGATCATTCGAAGCAGTGTACCATTAGAAGAAACTTTTGAAATTATCCAAAAATGTCATAATTCTGATTTTGGGCGACATTTTGGTGTTGATAAAAAAACATATAAAATTTTGCAAGTTGGATTTTATTGGCCTACAAACTTTAGAGATGTTTATAGATACATAAGAACTTGTGATCGATGCCAACGAGTAGGCAATATATCTAGAAGAAATGAATTACCTCTGAATTTCATGTTAGAATTTAAGATCTTTGATGTTTGGGGATTAGATTTTATGGGACCATTTATTCCTTCATTTGGGAACTTATACATATTAATTGTAGTAGACTACGTTTCAATCTCTACTGCTTATCACCCTCAAACCAGTAGATTAGCTGAAGTTTCTAATAAAGAGATTAAATAAATACTTGAAAAGACTGTAAAACCTAGTAGAATAGATTCGTCCACTAGATTGGATACCACATTATGGGCTTACAAGACTGCTTATAAAACTCCTATTGGAATGACTCCTTATAGACTATTTTTTTGGAAAGACTTGTCACTTACCAGTAGAATTGGAGCATAAAGCATATTGGGCGATTAAGAATTCAATTATAATTTGAAAGATGCTGGTAAGAAGAGATTGTTACAATTAAATGAATTGGAAGAATTAAGAAATGAATCTTATGATAATGAGAGAATTTATAAGGAAAAGCTAAATTTAAGGCATGATCGAAAGATTAACCAAAAGAACTTTGAACCAGGACAAGAAGTTTTGCTGTACCATACAAGGCTGAAGTTATTCTCTGGAAAATTGAAGTCTCCTTGGTTAGGGCCATTTACTATGACTCAAGCTTATACTTACGGAGCTGTTGAAATTGAAGATCAAAAGAATGGAAATAAATTAAAAATAAATGGACACAGATTAAAACAATATTTTGAGGATAAAAGACCAAATTTTAAAGAGGTTTTAATGATCAGTTAACCTAAATAATACCTGAATAGGTCAGGTTGACGACGTTAAACTAAGAACTTTATGGGAGGCAACCCAAAGTTATCTTTATTTTTATTGTGATTATAGTAGTTTTATTTGAAATTATTATTAGTTTGTGGTAGTGTTGAACTCTACTACTCTTATTTAACCTTGAATCATCATAAAAATTGGATCCATAGAGAAAAATTGTAACGCATTAGGATCAGAGCAAAACTGTGCAATTTTTGCCTTGGGCGCTGGCGGTGCCATCGACACCGCCGATGGTGGGTTTTTCCTGAGAGTCCAGACAATTAAATTCTAAAGGCTCACCGACGGTACCCTCGACACCGCCGAAAGCGTGATCGGCGGGATGGCAGTTTCTGGAGTTTGAGTGGGCGGTTTTTGGCGGACGTTACCCCTTTTAAACTTCCAAATTCGATTCCTAAGTTCATATTTCCCCACGAACGAAGTGAAACTCCACCAAATTCATCCCTATGGCGTCCAATTCCCCTAAAAACCATAGAATGTGAGTGTTCAACCAGAGAAAGTTCAATAGTGCGGAAGCGCAACGAATCTTCAACAAGGTACTGTTAAAGAAAAGATTAATCAAGGAACGAGGATTGAACAATCCATTGACGGCAATTGAAGAGATGATTGTGTGACGAAGATGAGAAGTACTGTGCTATACTACACCTTCCCGCCGCTGTAGTTGTTCCTGTGGTGAAGGAATTTTATTCTAATTTGCATGGAATCATCCAGGGAATCGTCTATGTGTGAGGTAGATGGACAACTTTTACTTGTGCACGGATCAATAAATTATATATAGATGGATAACTTTTACTCCTTCCCCAATTTTCTTACTTTGCAGTCAGTTCCAAGTATCTTATGAAAATTGGGAAAAGGTATATCTACCTTGGAAGCCTTTGGACCCAACAGAGAGATTCTCAGCCAATAAAGATGAAAATGACATGACCATTATAGTAGATCAATCATCTCAGAATTCACTGCCAGTTCAACCCTTAATTCCTGATACCTTTAGTTCAACCTTTAGTTCCGGACAAGACACTAGTGATCCTACGCAGAAACAAGAAATTGGAGAAGGAGGTACAAAATGTTATGAATGTAAATAATAATATTTTTGATCTCTTCGATCATCTAGACTGGAGGATAAAAGAACAATTTGCTCACTCTGGACATATTGAAGATAGTTTGATACAACTGATGAGAAGGATGAAATTGATAGAAGAGGATTCTACAAAAGAATTTCCATACCGACCCTTTTATAACCTCTTCGTTCATGTGCAATCAATGGGTGATCTCGAAGGAGAATCTAGCACTGAATCTGAAGAATAATAGATTTACATTGCTACCTGTCTGTCTATGTGTGTATTTTGATTTGAACTTTATGTTTGCTTTGCTTTAGAATTTTGCTTTTAGATCTTTGTATTGTTGAGACTGAGCATAGGATGTTTGTTTTCAGTGTTTTGAGTATTGTGGCTTGGATTGCGATGTTGAATTGATGTATTAAGATTGAGAAAATACCAAACATAGGTTTGTTGTGTAACGCATATTTTAACCCTTGAAATTTATATATAATTGTGATGTTTTGTGTTGTGAAAGTTTATTTGTGATAAGTAAATCAATTAATCACTTAAAATTATGTCTATAATGATTGAACAGATGTCTTTGAGGCTTGAAATAGATCGAAATTGCAAAAATCCAAAAATTGAACCAAGTAAATAGAGCTCACCGATGGCGCCCTCGAAGCCGCCGACGGTAGACTTTTCCCGAGACTTAGGATATTAATTCTATAGAGCTCGCTTACGGTGTCGAAGACCCCGCCAACGGCGAGTTCCCGAAAGAACGCATTTAACTGCAATTTAGTCTTTAACCCCCACCTTCTCCCCCACCCCCCCGCCACTATTCATCATCCCCTTCCTCTAAAAACTGCAATTTTCGACCTAGGGCTTGAGGGATGTTGGGTTTGGGGGCGATTTTAAGGCATTTAGACACTGGATTTGATCATCTCTTGGTAAGAGCTTCACTCTAAACTAAAAATATTTGATTTTCACCATGAATTTCTTCCACATCGAGAGAACCCAAAAAAATTGAGAATGTGAAGAAAATATTGGAAAGAAATTCATGGAATTTAGTTTTAAACTTTTAGAATCACTCATGGAAGCCGAAGCCATTATTTGCAATTTGAAGTTTATTTTGGAATTTTTCTATAATTTTGATTAGATTGAAATGGCTCCATGATAAAAGAGGCGACTTGAGTTTGACGAGTCTCGCTTCTTCAATGCGAAGGCTCAATCGAGATTTACTTCAGCATTTGAAGGAAAGAAATGTATACAAGATCAAGTTTTTGAGAGTCCGGGAGTAGAAATTGAACGAGTTATTACAGAGCGGAGGTGGGAAAACTTCTGTTACAGCACCAATAAGGCTGCTCCAAATATTGTAAAATAATTTTATGCCAACATGTTCTATTCTGAGGACGGAATCGTTCAAGTGTGGGGATTTTCTGTTGAGTTTAGTGCCGCCCGCATTAACTCATTTTATGAAGTCCCAGACTCATATAACTGCCACCATGAAACCTTCAGTACAATGGAAGGCCCACTAAATGATGTGATCAACTTTCTCACTGATGGGAAAGGATCACGGAAGATTAAGCAATGAGAACGAGTAAATTTTTCTGCTTCCATGTTGAATGCCACATCTAAAGCGTGGCACTATTTTATTTCCTCTACTCTGTTACCGACCTATCACCATAGTGAGGTAACAAGAGATAGAGCTATTCTAAATTTCTGTATTCAGAATAACAAAAATATAAATATGGGGAGAATCATTTTTAAGAATATATTGACCACGACAAGGAGTGAAACAAGTGGAGGTCTAGGACATCCTGACCTTATTTATGCACTTTGCCAACTTTCTGGAGTGGAAGCTGAAGATGATGAGGAATGGGTTTACCCTATGAAACCCATTATTAAAGCTAATTTAAAGACATATGAATCCCACAAAAAATGCAGAACTGGGAGTAGAGGTCAAGAACCTTCTATTAGTAGAGATATCCCCTCTTCTAGTTATGACCTTCCACCTTCTAGTTTCCCTACCCTGACTAATTTAATGAATGAGTTGACCTTGCAGCAAAAGAGTTTAGAGTTAATAAATGAAAGGATTGGAGGTTTGGAACGTAGACATGAATATGATAGTGAGTACCTACAGAGGCATTTAGATTTTGGGGTAGCTTACTATGAAGCTCAGGCGCGGTACTATAGAGGTGAGGCAAATGTTACTTTTTTTGAATGCCCCCAATATACTCGGTATCAGCCCAATCCACCTGCTGACCAAGGAGACGAAGATATAGTTTAGGATTTTGACATTTGATTATAGTTGATGTACTTTTGCTTTTATTTTCGTGATTTTTGTAATAGAAATAGATATTTGTGTTTGTACTTTCATTTTTATTGTTAAGTTGTAATTGGATAATTTTAATTATAAGTGTTGGTGTGTTAGTTGAAATTTGTTAAATTGTAATGTGATGTGATTTTCATTTTTGCATTTTAATTATAATTGTTTTGTTTAGTATTTTGGATGTGTTAGCAAAATATTGTGTTTGTATAATGTTTAGTTTTGTACCTATTTCAAAATTTCATATCCCAGCAAATTCTCTAATGATTTATATGTATAAAAAGCTCCTAATGTTACAGACCAGGTGAAGTAGAAATTTTGAGAAGGACTGCAAAAATTTCAGAATGATGAAAATGCCTAAAATACTGAGGTATGTAGAATTTTTCTTTCCACCTGTATCATTTCATATTGAAAAATTTAAGTTTGGGGGAGAGAAGAAAAAGATTAACTATTAGATGTTCTCAATTTAAATATTTTCAAAAATTATTCATATGATTTTATGTAGTGAATTTAATTCTTATAACTATATTTTGTAGATATTTAAATATTATGGTAGATTTAAAAGAATATTTTTGTAATTTAAATTAATTTGGTGATTAAGATATTTAGTATAAGAGAATAAGACTATAGTTAACTATTTAAAGTAAAAGAAACTATATTTTGACGTGTTATGAATCTAGAAATTCATTGGAGAAGAAAAGATTAGGGCTCAATGATATAAAAGCTATGAAATATTTATAAGATAAAGGAATACTTTGAGTTTCAAATTTGAGGAAAGAAAGGTGATGTTCAAAATCATTAAAGGCTATTCAAATATAGTAATCCTCACTTGAAAAAGGAAAAAAGAAAGCATTGACAAAAATCCCTGAAAAGAAAAGAAAAATATATAGGATTGAAAGCAATCCAAATGAAAAAGAGAAAAGAAAAGAAAGAAAAAAAAATCTTGAGGAGATGCCTAATCAAAAATTAGCTT
>NW_018226147.1:1738-3454 GCF_001263595.1 Phalaenopsis equestris | reverse complement strand
ACGGTCTAAATGAAATTATGGAACTCATTAAGTTGAGTTTAGTAAATTCATTTGGACTAAGTTATTCCAATAGAAAATAGTGATGCCGGGATGATGGAACCGTGGGATCTTGACCGGTGTCGTTATAATCAACTTCAATTAAGTCAATAAATCATTTTTTTTTACTTTTCCAAAACATGACACTTCTTTCATCTACTTGATTTGTCATTTCTAAAACTAAAACTCTGCTACAACGAGGAGCATGGAGCTTACATGGTGGGCAACCCGGCCATTTTCAACAGCAAGAGGATCTACAATAACACATCCTTCCTTAACTTTAAACAACAAAGCCATTGGATATCAAGGTTGTTTGCCTAGTGCAACATAAATCCTCAAACACATATTTTAGGCATTTGTTCAATCCTGGTTTACAATCTAAGCCCTAACTCGCTTTAGGATTCCGAGATAGTCGTTTGTCACGACTTAAAATCCTCATATCTTCAAGGTTATTTGTGCTGATTGCTTCACACAAATGTAAATCCTAATAAATAAAAAAATTGCAGGATGAAACATCTAAAAGATTTCTTCTAAATTGAAGACAAATAATAGGATAGCTTGGGAAGTCACCGAAGTTCTCCTTTGAATCCGTGACATCCTCTAGTGTTTCCTCCTTTGGACTCCAAAACAAAATGTTCCAAATTTGAACCAGTCCCCCTTCACACTACTTAGTCTGATACCTTTGAAATGTCCTTATCATTTGAACTCCTTGAAGGTAATTTTTCTTGACTTTTATTGAGAGTATTCTTAGGTAATTTCAATTATCTATGATGTAATTAACTATAGGGGCTTGCCCTTATAGGAAGCTTTTCCCGAACCCAGCATAATATAAACCTTATTTAATTCCTTATATTAAATAGGGGAACTTGTCAGCCAATACATTAGTTTCACAGACCAAACATATGTCATAACTTTCTCTAGTTTATTTGATCGAGCCTCACCCTAAATTCTTATGTTCATCCTTCGGGATAGATACAGGATATGAGGTAAAGCGCGCTTTCATCTAAAATATGAAAATTATCGGGTCAATTTGACTTAATCTTTTTCAAAACTAAGATTTTTAAAAAGTCCTTCCGAAGCGGGCAATGGGATTTCAATTCCGATGACCGACAGCTTCTTACGGGCAAACCCCACACCAAAAATAGTGCCGACAACTTCTGGCGACTACACTGTGGATGAATTTCTCTCTCCATTTAAGTCAAGAAAAATATATCTTCATACATCGGTAATGTGTCCATGTTCCTCTTGGACCAGATTACCTTTCTTTTGTTGGCATACTTTACCCATTTCTGGCTTAGGAAAGTACGGTCAACTCTTTTGATCTTCAAGATTATTTGTTCAACCATCCTGGGACAGATTAATTCAGAAGGCCATTAAGGACATTCTGATCTTTATATGGGGTCGGACTCCCAATAAGTGTGTAGGTGGACTAGTTCCACCTGGGCGTTGAGTAAAGTGGGTCCCGCACTGGGTCCTAAAATATTTTAATTTTGCAAATTAAACTAATACTACATAAATTTTAAAAATTTTGAAATTTTTATTAATCTGGTCTTTAGACTTCCCTTTGTTAGCTTTAGTTTTTGCGCTAAAACTACAATAATTTGGCCATATAACTAACCCCAGCACTTTCTTTTGCAAAGTTGCTGCAATGACCCACCCAACGCTAACATTCACCTGCAA
>NW_018226147.1:1024-1655 GCF_001263595.1 Phalaenopsis equestris | reverse complement strand
GGAAGGCTCCTTTTGTTGTTGTGAAAGTTGCTGCTCCAGAAGTACAAGAGCCAGCTGCTGAATTCAACTTGAACTCCCTTGATGACTTTCCTGTTCACAAGAAAATTAAGACCTTTGCTACTGTCTCCATAACACCAACAAAGACAGTTGTCCCCGCTACTAAGGGAAAATAAATCGTGATAATAGAGAATCTGATTGAAGAGTTAGATGCCTCACCTTCAGCTTTCGAAATCGGATCAAGTTCGAAGACTATACCATTGATCCGGTCTCAGAGAAAAAACTCAGAGAAGAAACCGCAACAGGAAATCCCGAAAAGCAACTAAAATTCAGATCCATGAAAAAATATCTACTGAAGAGGAACCGCATCAGAAGGAAGAAGAATTACCAGAAATTTATCCAATGCTGAGAGATAGGCAAATTCTATCCTCTTATGAATACCGATGGACACGAAAATGTCCAAAAGATTGCTGCCACTCTGCCAATCTCTCAAGAACAGAGTGGGGAAAAGAAAGAAATTCATCCTATTTCTCAAGTGAGTACAGTTTTTCAACAAGTAGCTGTCGTTACTCAGAATTCAATCCATGAGTTATTTAGACGAATGGGACGTGCAATATCCCCTCGGATGAGAGAA
>NW_018226147.1:464-827 GCF_001263595.1 Phalaenopsis equestris | reverse complement strand
TCATCATTGTTGGCATTGTTGGAGAAGAAGATGTGGATACCCAAAGTTGTATCACCGATACAGTCTGATAAACCTAATCAAGAAATAAAATTAGAATCTGAAGTATCTGATATTACTACAATGATTGCCACTGAAATGGTGAAGGAAATCCCACAAGATTCTCCAAAAGTAAGAGATATATCACGAATTGAAGAGAAAGTTGAAAAACTTCGAGATGAAATCTATGAGTTAGCTCGAGAACATGGAGTCTCTGTAAGTGAAGAAGATGAAGACTTTGATTACATTGATTATCTTGAAGAAGACTTCATGGATATCCATGTTGTTGAAACAAGAGCTTCTGCATCCTCACGAGATGAAAATGTC
>NW_018226147.1:0-204 GCF_001263595.1 Phalaenopsis equestris | reverse complement strand
GAAAAAGATTTCAAACAAATGGTTGAACAAGTTCATGATGCCTTAGTACAATCCAAAGGAGGTGCATTAATTCTAAAGGGTAGACCCTACCTAGAGGAATTTGACACCGTACCCTTTCCTAAGGGTTTTACACCTCCGAACTTCGGAATATTCGATGGGACCAGAAATTCCAGATAGCATCTAGCACATTTCAGAGCTAATTGT
>NW_018226146.1:575-861 GCF_001263595.1 Phalaenopsis equestris | reverse complement strand
ATACACGCGAGAATGGACGGCATCCGTTCATCGTTTCCAATAGAATGAACCCGTGTCAGTCCATACTAAAACCTTAAGATCTCGGCCTAGATTTAACCAAATCACTTCGGGTTTGATCCTTTGGACACGTCTAAGTGAGACAAACATATCTATATGGTTACGATGCCATGAAATCAAGCTTAAGTAAATGGATAATCAAAATAAGCTCGGGAGAATGAGGAGTTTTATACCTTTGCTCTGAGAAGGGAAGCTTCGATCAGAGATGCTTGGTACGTTCGTTGGGGTC
>NW_018226146.1:0-292 GCF_001263595.1 Phalaenopsis equestris | reverse complement strand
GGTGTTTGGGAAGCCTTGGTGAAAATTTTTTACCACACTCCTATTCATGGCCGTGGGGGAGATTTTATAGAAAATGGCTATGGGGATGCTTATCTGGCCAAATGAGGGGTTAGCTCCACTGCTTAGGTGTCAAGCAGAGGAGCTCTTAACTCAATTTGGGCTGAGGTGGACTCTTGGCATGAATTTGGGATTTGGCCTATGTGGGGGCTCACGGTTTTGGGTTTTAGCTTGGGTTAAGGTGGCTAACCATAGGGTAAGGACATGTGGTATGACAAGTACATTGATTTAACCT
>NW_018226145.1:0-336 GCF_001263595.1 Phalaenopsis equestris | reverse complement strand
TGAGTTTCCCCCACAGTGACCCCACCTATTAAGTGCTAGAGGTTGAGACCAACAACATGTGGAACTTCAAGTTGAGTAGAGAAAAGTTAGGAATTTCTAATGGTGAGGGTTCCATGTCTAGTTTTCTAAGAATAGTCAATAGAAAAAAACTTATGGCTAGACCTTAGGCTACTAAAGAGGAAAAACTAAACGTCAACAAAAAATGAGGTCAACAAATGGACCCCCAATAGGTGTTGTGTGCTGGGCAAGCACACCGCGTGTATTGGTTTTGACCAACGAGATAAAAAAAACCCAATACAAATTCATAAGTCAACAGACCCAGAAGTATGTGTAGAG
>NW_018226144.1:0-1991 GCF_001263595.1 Phalaenopsis equestris | reverse complement strand
ATTTGGACATTTTTGGGAAACTGGCACCTCTGGTGTCGTTTCTTTGTAAAATGGAACCTTAGGCGCCAATCTGGCGCTTGAGGCGCCAATCTGGCGCTTGAGGCGCCAATCTGGCGCATGAGGCGCCAACACCAAAAAAAATTTAGATTTTGATTTTCTTAAAAAATCTGCTGCATATCGAACCACGTCAACCTCTAACCAACTTAATTAAACACTTATACTCGTAATTAAACAATTTTCCAGTACACAATTTCATAAAAAACACAAAACTCACATTTATATATATAATTTGAATGTAAACAAACTAATTGTTTTTAAGCCAACATATCTAATTCACCGTCGAAATCAAGCCAAGAAACTAATGTTGAAGCCTAAATATCAAACACTTAACAAAAAAACATATCAAGTTCTGCAATAAAAGTAAATCAAATCCAGTACAAAAACATAACAACAAATATAACTATGAATTCCGTACTAAACAAGTTCAAACATCTTCTTCACTGTTATCTTCTTGAATATTCCCAATGGATTGGTAGTGCGCATACAAGTTGTAAAAAGGTCGGTGAGGAAATTTGCCCATCGAATCTTCTTCAACCCAAGCATTTTGCTTAAAAACTTGCGCCAAACCTTCTTCAATACGTCCAGTGTGTTTGAAGTGCTCCTTCATCCTTCAGTCCAGATGGTCAAACATTTTAAAAATATTTCTAATTAAATGCATAAGATTATGTGCCTCTTTTTCCAAATTCTTAATCCTTTTCAAAAGTGCTTTTGAACTAAAGTAAGGCCGAATAAGTGATGAATTTTGAGACACTTGATCCATCAATATAGTTATATCGTTCTCCTCTCCAATTCTTGTACATTTGCAATAAACTTCTGGGTCCATAGGCTTCAAGGGAGAAGCACTTTCTCCCAATTTTCATAAGGCACTTGCGACTGGCTACACAATAAGAATATAGTAGATGGATGTCCCAGTCCAGAAGTTGATCCATTAATGATTAAACCCAAAAAAACTTTACTATTACAATATCAACATTAATAGGTCATCTGGTTTGAATATAGTAATTCAAAATCACACTTTCCTTCACCACTTTACTGATTTTCATAATAGGAAGTAGTTTTGATGCAATAAAGAAATTCCATGCCTTCGATGCAGGATTCAATAATGATGAAGAAAAACTTACATGTCTATTATCGCTGGTCTCCCAATTTGCATCTTCATTAGTAGGGTGTCGATAAAGTTTATCCATATTATCTCTCGTAGGGACAAAATTTGCATAGTGACAAATAGGAACACTATCAATCATAAACATGTTGTTTATTCTAGAAGGAGTAAATTTCACCCACCTGCCTTGAACATAGATGACTCGGTTAATTCCATGAAGATTAGCGTAAAACTCCTTCACCACAAGAAGTACTACAGTGGCAATGGTATAATAATCTCCTCCACTCAAATATTTGGTGTATTGAATCCTCGATTGATTAAGCCTCACTCCTTGATTAGTCTCTTCTTCACAAGAACATGATCGTATAACTTTTATGCATCGAAATCGATAAACTTCCTCTTGTTGAAAATTCCATATCTAGCAGTATCTTTAGAGTGGGAAGCTATTGGATTTGAAAAATGGTGGCTTTCCCTTGATTTTTACCTCTTTAATATCTTTAGGAGTTAGTTTTAGGGATTTACTAGAAAGAAATCCCGCCAAAAACTGTAAAAAATTGCCATTTGAATAATCCTAAGTTGTTTCTGTCGTCGCGACGCTTCTAGCGCTAGCTCTCTGAAAAATGACGCTTCAAGTGCCAATATGGCTCCAATTCAGATTTATGCACCGATTTGTTTTAAAACCGATTTGTTTTAACTCCAAACGACTCTAAAATTTTCCATAAAAGCCAGTAAATAAAGATTTTTTTAATCAGTTTCTTAATATATAAGTTTCTCAAATACACGAAATTCATATTAAAAGCACACACACACACACACACACACACACACA
>NW_018226143.1:0-669 GCF_001263595.1 Phalaenopsis equestris | reverse complement strand
CCAAGCTTTCCCAAAACATCCAAAATCACTCTAAAAGTTGCCAAAACAAATTTGGACCCTTCAATTGAACCCAATTTGGCCAATTTTACTATTTCGACCAAAACCCCCAAATTTCCTCTAAAGGCCCAATTTCCCAAAATTTACCTCAAATGTCCATCAATTATGACCCAATTTTCTTCAATATCAATCCTAAACTTAAATTCACCTTCTATATGACCAATTTAAACCAAATCCAAGCTTAATTGGCCAATTCTTTGAGCCCAATTTTGATCTAAGTCAAACCCCCAATTTTGGCTACATGACTTAACCCCAAAAAATTGAACACCGTAACCTACTCAATTTCCCCCAATTTGAATCCTAAACTCTTCATAATAATTCTATACATCAAATTTAACCTTTAATTGACCTTGGGGAAGTCTCAATTTCATTTAATTCGACCTAAGTCCAATAATCCACATATTTGCACCAAATTGGCTGTCTCCAAATTTCACCAAATTCAATGCCTTGGCCCCAAAATTGGCACCCAATTTATGTTGAAAACTCTTCATGACATTCATATTGACCATTTTCAATAATCAATTTGGACTTAGCCCAATCTTTGCCAAATCTAGACTTAAGTGTAGCCCAACATGCTGAAAAGTGACCAAATTTCCAAAATCCTTTAAATTG
>NW_018226142.1:723-978 GCF_001263595.1 Phalaenopsis equestris | reverse complement strand
CTGGCCTCTAGGTTTGGTTTAGGTGAAGCTCCATGCGGTTGGCTCTCTGTTTGGCCATTTTTTAGCCACTAGGTTGGCCAGCTAGCAACGGGGAGGTAACTAAGAGCTCAACGAACCCAGGGGAATACGTCACAGCAATTTACTAGATTGAGGTTTAATTTTGGCAAAAATATCCTAAGCTTAAGAAAAAATGGAATGAAATCCATTAATTTAGGGGCTCTTTGGTCCATGGATTAGCTTAGGTCGTTCGATGGG
>NW_018226142.1:0-619 GCF_001263595.1 Phalaenopsis equestris | reverse complement strand
TGTTTGTGATTAAATTTTGAGTTGTTTTATATTTTGAATGTTTTGCCGGTGAATTTTATCTTGGTTGATTTTAGTTTTAGTTTTGGTTTTTGATTTGGTTTTCATGCAGGGTGATATCGTTGTTTAGCATGCAAGTTTGCAGGTATAAAAGCACAGTATGAAAGTACAAAAAGACAATGCTGAATTCAATTTAGGGCTAGACATGGGTCTAGGTTGGGCTAGCCTTGGGCTAAGTCCAAATAAAATGGTCTACATGTTCAAGGGATGTGTTGTGAAGATTTTTTATGAAGGGATGGAGTGGAATTTTTGGGGTAAAGGCCCTCAATTTGGTGAAATTTTGAGACATGGTCAATTTGGGGCAAATTTGGAGCTTTTGGACTTAGGTAGAAATCAAATAAAATTGAGGTCCTACCAAGCCCAATTAATAGTCGCCAATTAAAGGTCAAATTTGATGTGTAGGAATATTATGAAGATTTTCCAATACAAACTGTGGCGAATTGAGGGGGCTATGGGTTCAATTTAGTGGAACCATGTCATGGGGCCAAAATTAGGTTTTGGATCTAAATCAAAATTGGGTTGAAATAATCAATTAATTGGGCTTGGATTTGGTCTTCATTGG
>NW_018226141.1:0-344 GCF_001263595.1 Phalaenopsis equestris | reverse complement strand
CTACATGGCACCGCGTGGATAAGTAGAAAAATAGGACATTTTCTCTATTTATTTAAACTCCCTTAACTTCAAAAATCCATAACTTTATGTAGAAAAAATCACAAAAATAAAATAAAAATACCCTCTTGCTCAGTGAACAAAGGAGAATAATGTGGAATAAATTTTAAGTCCATTTTATGCATAAAATATTTTTGATTAATTAAACACTATTTGGATCATTTGATTCTCCATGCAGATTGATACATCACCTTGGCTTGAAATTTTGGCATTTTGTGGCCTCTATCAGGGGAAACATCCTCTGATTTTTCGAAAGTTAGAGGAGGTTCCTATATAGAGATCCATAT
>NW_018226140.1:0-740 GCF_001263595.1 Phalaenopsis equestris | reverse complement strand
GACCTCAACCAAAAGTGAGGTCAACACAACATAAATGCTCAACTTTTCTTTAGGCTTTTGTATAGCTCTGTTGTACAATATAATTCCTAACTCGTTTTAATATTCTGAGGTTCTCGTTCGTCACGATATAAATCCTCACATCTTCCAGGCTATTTGCATGATCGTTTCACACAAATGGAAGTTCTAATTAATAAAATTGACAGGATGAAACATTTAAATATTTCTCTCCAAAACTGAAGCCAAACATTAAGTTAGCTTGGGAAATCATCGAGGTTCGCCTCTGGGTCTGTGACATCCCCTAGTTCTTCCTCCTTTGGATTCTAGATTCTACAATTTTGGATTCTACAATAAATGTTCCAAATTTGAGTCATTCACCTTTCACACCTCTTTGTCTGATCTTGTTCAAAAGTACTATCCTTTTAACCTCTTTGAAGATAATATTCCCAAATTTTTATTGAGAACTTTCTTAGGTGACTTTGGTTATGTAATTAACTATAGGGGCTTACCCTTATAGAAAGCTTTTGCCTAACCCAGCTTAATATAAACCTTATTTAATTCTTTTAATTCTTCATATTAAATAGGATAACTTGTCAGCTTATAAATAAAATGGTTTTCACAGACCAAACAGATGTCATACATTTCTTAGTTTATTTGATGGAGCCTCACCCTCAAGTCTCGTGTTTATCTTTCTGGATAGATACATGGCTTGAAGTGTAGTGCTCTTTTATTTGAACTATGAA
>NW_018226139.1:0-2276 GCF_001263595.1 Phalaenopsis equestris | reverse complement strand
ATATATTGAATTAAATAGTAAGCTTTTCGAGAGCAATCAATTCTTTAAAAGCTAGGTAGAGGCTTTGTATGTGTCGGTCTTATAAGAGATTAGATTTATTTTGTAGGAGGATTTGGTCTTTTAATGGAACTAATTCCATGCTTTAACAATAGTAAACTTTTTAGATGCACGATAATTCATTGTTTAAGGAGTGATTATATCAATGGAATGATTAGAGGATGTTTGATAAAGGTAATGTAATTGATAAAATCTTGAGTGTTTTGGATGTGTATGATGAATGATAGAAATTGTGCTGTTAGCTGATTAGTTGAAGTTAGTATCGGAGGATTAGAATGTTAAAGTGTTAAACTTATGATAATACAAGTAGAAGTTATTTAAAATAATTTTGAAAAGTAGATTTAACTCCTCATACAATAGGAATAAATGGAAAATTAGTATTAGTAATGCCGATACCAAATACTTGGGATGAGACTAACGATGGTGTTGCATTTGTAGTTTGCAATTTTGTTTTCAAATATGCTAATAGTTTTATACCTTTTTCTGTGAACATGAAAATTCCTATCTCTTTTGTTTGTGAACATGAAGATTCCAATTTCTGTTGTGTTCATATTCTGGACTAAAGTAAGATAGAAACAATTTGCTTTAGACTTCATTCTTAGAGGAATATAATTAAAAATCGTAGATGTTGCAAATATATTATTTATTATCTTGATATTGAGCTCCTCGTGAGAGCTGTGAAGTCCAAGATATATCGAAAGATCTTGCAATCTAGGTTTTGAGGCAGATTATAATGTGTTACTATAGGTGGGTTTGTTAACTTCCCAAAAAATGCTACATCTTTATATTAATATCTTATATGGAGCCTTCATTTTGAATCAGGATCTTAGTTGTTTACTTTTTTTTTTTGTTTTTGCTTTTGTTTTTTTTTTTGGATATTTTTTCTGTCCAGGATTAAATTTCAGAGATTTACGTGGCATGTATGAGTTTTTGAATTACATATCCTTTACGTTTTTTGTTCTCTTTATGTTCAATTGCTGGTTAAATATAGGATTTTCTCGCATAGTGCATTTTTGTGGAAATTATCCTTATGCATCAATGTTTTGGATTTATGATTTTGGTGAATTTTTTCATTGTTTATTTATTTAATTATTTCAGTGATTAGTGAGAAAGTATTTATTATATTGGTTGTACATGAATTTTGAATCTTGTGCTTGTGTTCTTGAATCCAGTCATTAAGTCATTAGTTGCATTAGGAAGCTTTTAACTTAAGACGTCTCTCATTGAAATTGGTATTATGCATAGTGCATTTTAGTCATTAGTTGCATTTTAAGCTTTCTCGCATAGTGCATTTTTGTGGAAATTATCCTTATGCATCAATGTTTTGGATTTATGATTTTGGTGAATTTTTTCATTGTTTATTTATTTAATTATTTCAGTGATTAGTGAGAAAGTATTTATTATATTGGTTGTACATGAATTTTGAATCTTGGGCTTGTGTTCTTGAATCCAGTCATTAGTTGCATTAGGAAGCTTTTAACTTAAGACGTCTCTCATTGAAATTGGTATTATGTTTAAAGTTTCGTCATCAGCTAGGAGTATGCATAATGACCACATCCTTAAAATGAAATTGGTTAAGCTATGAAGCTGAACATTTAAAATATGACTTTTCATGCCCTATGATAATCCCATTATGTGACACAGGTCGTAACAGAAGCCGATACCAGTTTGCTGACTAAATTCTTTTCCAACACTTGTTCCTATAAAAATTCATCAAAATAGGTGGGAGATGTCACTAGCCTGCCCAGGTCTTTGAGTTAACCAAGACGAGAACAGACGATCGGAATATTTAAATACAAGAAAGGGCCTATAAAGAAAACGATTAAAATTAACTGGTAAAAATTACACCTTTCTTATTGTTGTTTTCATATTCTGTATATATTTACTCATATTCTATTCATATGTTTAAAACCTAGAAATAATATTAAAGAAACATAATAAGTTATTTAAAGATAATTCAAGAGTAATCACACTTCTAAACTACAACAATCCAAGAAAAAAAATACAATATGTATGAAAGTCTATAAGAAATCATATAATAGGCTGGTTTTTTATATTTTATAAACAATCTAATATATATACTTATAACTAATCTGATATATGTTACTGTATTTATGAATGAAAATTTTCTAAATAATTGTTGAAATCAATTTGGCACTTATCAATTTGGTCCCAGAGACCCAAATCAAAGCCTCCAGAAGTGTGCGCTGCTCTATTTG
>NW_018226138.1:118740-120591 GCF_001263595.1 Phalaenopsis equestris | reverse complement strand
TTAGGATTCCGAGGTTGTCGTTTGTCACGACCTATCCTCATATCTTGCATGCTATTTGGGTGATCATTTCACACGAATGTTAGCCCTAACTAATAAAATTGGCAGGATAAAACACCTAAATATTTCTCCTCAAAACTGAAGCCAAACATTAGGATAGCTTGGGAAATCACCGAGGTTCTCCTCTAGATCCATGACAACCCCTAGTTCTTCTTCCTTTGGATTCTACAATAAAATGTTCCAAATTTAAACCAGTCCCCTTTCACACCTCTACGTTCGATTTCATTCCAGAGTCCTACCCTTTAAAATTCCTTAAAGATAATTTTTCTTGATTTTTATCGAGAGTCTTCTTAGGTGGCTTTGGTCATTTAAGATGTAATTAACTATAGGGGCTTGCCCTTATAGGAAGCATGTCCAAACCCAGCTTAATATAAATCCTATTTAATCCTTCATATTAAATATGGGAACTTGTCGGCAAATACAAAGGTTTCGCAGACCAAACAGACGTCATACTTTCCTTAGTTAATTAGTCAAGCCTCATCCTCAAGTCTTGTGTTCATCCTCCGGGATCGATACAGGATTTGAGGTACAGTGCTCTTTCATGTTAAACTATGAAAAATATGGGATCAGTTTGATTTCATACTTCAATGTCCTTACGAGGCGGGCGACGATATTTCAATTCTGATGACTGACAGCTTCTTACGGGCAACTCCCCTCCAATCCCCGAAATAGTGCCGACAATAATTTAATAATTTTTATTCTATTTCCTTAATCAATATTTTAATTGATTATAAATCTTTGTAGCCTTGTTGTTAATTAGATTTTTTTAAAAAATTACCACTTAATATATATATAAACTTGATGAGTAGTATTTCGAGCCAAAACGAGCCGAACACGAACAAACGCATGTTAGTTCATGTTTCGCTCTTTAAATTTGCTTTTAAAATTTTCAAACGAAATTAACGAGCCGAACATGAGCTTCTTAATGAGCCGAACACGAGCTGTTCACGAACAACAAGCCGTTTTGACAGCCCTATTGGCAAATAATTTTATGGAAAAGCTTTATGTGATTTAGGAGCCAGTATTAATCTTATGCCATTTTCAATATTCAGAAGGTTGGGCATAGGAGATACTTCACTTACAAGTGTAACTCTTCAGTTAGTTGATCATTCGATTACCTATCCTAAAGGAGTTATTGAAGATGATTTAGTAAAAATCGATAAATTTATCTTTCCTATGGACTTTACTGTATTAGATTTGGAGAAAGATAAGGAAATCCCTACAAATTTAGGAAGACCATTCCTAGACACTATAAAAGCTTTGATAGATGTGCAAAAAGGAGAACTAACTATAAGAGTTAGTGATCAAGAGGTTACATTTAATATTGCAAAATTAATGAGATACCCTGATGATCTGACTTTTTGTTGCGATAGATTGTGTAAAATTTATTTAAATATAATCAATTAATATTCAGATTCTATACAAGTATACATATCATTATCAAGTAATAATGGACTTTCTATTTAAGCCCCAAATATCGATCCTACGGGGAAGGTTTAAAGTGGAAATGACAAATTTGCTAGGAAATTCACAGAAAGTCAATTGAAATCACTGTCACTAATTTCAATTGTTGAGATGTAATCAAAATTAAATTTCTAAACTATTATCAAATTAAATTTACAAAGTTTAAAACAGTAAATTCTAATCTATTAACTACGTTTATGCAATGGAGATTCTTATGTGAAAAAGCATCATTCCCACTATAATGAATCATTCCCACTATAATGAAAGATAAATGTTCATAATATGTATTGTGCCAAATAAGAGAAATTTTAATTCTATTGTGCCAAATAA